>NC_081416.1:114972421-115272421 GCF_949786415.1 Peromyscus eremicus | reverse complement strand
AAACATAAAACGACATGGATACGGTGAACAGCTACTGATACGCTTCCAGTGTAACCTATGGCAATAATATAACAGGCTCATTATTCTGCACAATTAACCTATGATAATACGTGTCAATAAGCAAAGAGCAAACATTGAGGGGGTGTTTTTATAACTATGTGTGCTGGTGAGTTTTTAATTTTTTTTGTCAAGTTGACACAAACTGGAGCCATCAGGGAAGAGGGAATCTCAATAGAGAAAATGCTTCCATAAGATTGACCTATAGGCAAGTCTCTGTGGTATTTTCTTGATTAATGATTCATGTGGGAGGGCCAGCTCATTGTGGGTGATACCGCACCTAGGTAAGTGGCCCTAGGTCGTGTAGAAAGCAAGTGAAGCAAGCCATGGGGAGCAAGCCAGTAAGCAATGCTTCTCTCTGGCCTCTGCTTCTATTCCTACCTCCTGGTTCCTGCCTTAAGTTTCTGCCCCGATTTCCCTTCATGATGAACTATACATGGTAAGCTGAAATAAAGCCTTTCCCCCAAGTCATTTTTGGTTATAGTGTTTATCACAACACCCGGAACCTAATTAGGATGATATGCAAACAAGTGTAACATGCTACCAACTGGTGTGTGTGCATTCAGGCAAGCTGCAATGCTTGTAATGATCTTGTAGGGGATTCCCAGTAACTCTACAGCCAGTGCCTTCATTCCCAAGTTATGGGTGAGAAAAGCAAAGCTTAGACAAATTAAGGAACTTGTTCATAGTGGCGAGGAGAGAGTGGAGCTGGGATTTGATCCCTGGTCTCTCTGATTCTAAAGCTCAAGCTTCTGTGGTTTCTGACACGTGACTTGGGAAAGTTATGGGGACTGAGGACCTAGGGAGTGGAGGAGGTAATGTCTTTGCTGAGGTGTCAGTCACTAAACCAGAAGGCTGGATGGGTACCTGGAGACTTCCTGCAAAATGAAGCACTCTCCTCAAGCCCCGGTTTGCAAATGAGAAGAAATGTACCTTGGCTTCACTCCAAAAAGGAAAAGATGGGTGAGGAGTGGGAGCAGGGGATCGCGATGGAGGGGTGGAGCGTTGCTTCCATGCCCACAGCAGGAACAAACCGCTAGCTGTTCTTTGGAGAACCCTTGGTCTTCAAGGATCACTCTTGGAAGGAGCAGGGTCCAGCTTTGACACTCTTACCAAGTGCCTCTGCTCTTCCTGTGTGTCTTTTTTTTTTTTTTTTAAACATCTGCATGTGGATGTAATAAAAAGTCTGCTGGGCACTTGAGAAGAGGAGAAACTAGGCTGGTGTAAGTGTGCTGTTACTGCCTCTCTTCCCAGCAAGCATTAGCTGAATAAAACTTGTAGTCAATAAAACACAACCGAGCAATAAAACCGAAGTCCTTTGGTGCTCTTGTATTGGGTGTTAGGCAACCTAGAGACCTGGGGTCATAAAAAGGGGAATGAGGGGAAACTTTACACTCACGGGAACAAAGACAGCCCAGCACAAGGTTGAAAATAACACTAGCCTCGCTCAAGTCCTGTCCTTGGGCACCTGGAAGCAGTTAGGTTTGAAAGCTGCACAGAACTCAGCCTTGCTGCTCCCTGCTCTCCCAGGAATCTCGTTAGGGGCAGGCAGTGCAATGTGGTTTTCATCAGGGAGTCCATTGATCCTACCCACAAAGATACACTGCTTTTCTTTTCTTTTTTTTTTCCCCAATGGTAAATTTATTAGCTATGAGCACAAAGACCATTTGCAGTCTCTCCCCCCTGCCCCCCTTTTTTTTGGCTGGGGATGTATGTGCAGAAAATTTGGAGCTGCCCTGGGTGCCAGATGCCCTAGGCTACAGTTCAAGAAAGTAGTCTCTTGACTGGCTGAAAACTGCAAGGCAAACTTCAACACTTTCCTATTTCTGGTTAAGACTGGAAGAAAACTGGAAGTTGTTTTGTTTTTGTTTTTGTTTTGTTTTCTTTAATTGTTGGTGCCTTGTTAGGACTTGGTATAAACTAGGCCAGTGCAATTTGTCTATTTTGGGTCTTAGAAACATTTGTTCTTCCCACAAGAGGTATTTTAAATACCTTCAGACCACCGCTACAACCCCAAACAATTCATTAAAAGAGTTTCTTTGGAGGCTAATTTTGAAACAAAAAGTTGTTGATGATAATGATCATGAATGAACCAGGCAAGTGCTACTGTCCTGTCCTTGGGCTTCAGTACTACCCGGCTAAGTAAACACATGAAGGTCCCAGTCATGTCGTTCCCGCCTGCGTTTCCCCCAGGATGCAGTTCACTCTAATGGAAGAGAATCCCATGGAAAGAAAATAATCTTGGCTAAGTCACAAAAACTGAGTCACCAGGGAGGAAGGGCCATTCTGAGCCAAGTCTGCTGTACTTTCCCTCAGATTTGTCTCCTAGCCCAGGCCTAACTGGAATCAAATCTAAGCACGATGGTAAATGCGCAAGGCCATTGGTAAGCCTCAAAAGTGCTGGTTTAGGAAAAAGACTGCAAGACATTGGCCATGAACAGTCACGAGAACATAGATAGAATCAGTGGAGGCACTGTCCTGCCTCACGGAGTCCTGTTTGCTGGAAGCGTTCTGGGGCCAGTCAGCAGACAAGATGCTGCAAGAGCCAGGAATAAAATGGCACTGGGCACGTGGTAGCACGTTGGAGATTCTGTAAGTAACGATGAGATTTTCTCTGGGTCTTTCTGAAATGAACGAGTGTGGGGGTTGTTTAATGAGGTTTATAGATGGGGTAGGGACATCTTGCCACAGGTTACAGTTCTGCAGTAGTGGAAGAGGGAAGAGCAAAGAGCCATGCAGTCTATATTTTGTCTTTTTTAACAGTAGTTTTGTTAAGAATCCTTTGCACTAGAGTGTGAATGAATGAGCTTGCACACACATAGATTTGCAGTGTTGAGAAGGGGTCTGAACCCAGCGACTGTAAGCACTTTGAAAAGAACCTGCGAGACTATTTCAGAGGTATTGAGATAATTTGAGCTTAGGTAGGCAAACGTGCTATGGTGGTAGTGGCTTGTTCTGATCATGTTAATCCAATTGCTAAGCTTTGTGCTCTTATAATACTGCTTTTTGGGCTGACAAAATGGTTCAATGGTAAAGGAGCTTGCCAGCAAGCCTGAATATCAGTCTTCAATCCCCGGGACCCATATGGTGGAGGCAGAGAACCAATTCCCACAGGTTGTCCTCTAACATCTAAATGTTCTCTTGCGTCTGTGTACCCTACTAAATCAATCAATCAATCATCAACCAATCAACCAAGCAATTAATAAATCATAAACCCGAATTTCTGAAAAGAAGCTGTATCTACAAAAGCTGAATAAAACTTTGGTGACTGCAGAAGGTTTGGGACATTGGAATGTTGCAAGGTGAAGAGTCTAATTACAATTTCTCTCATCTATTTTTAGTCCTCATCCAACCATTCCTTGTCCACATCTGTGTCAGGCCCAACATCTGAATAAACAGATAAATCCTTCAGAATGTATCAACCAAACACTATCCTCCACCAACGGAAGGGCTAAGAATGTTATCAGATAAATTCTGAAGCCTATAGTTGAGATTCCCCCATCTTGTGAGGTAACCCACATCCCCGATGTTTTTACCAATGTATTTTAAAAATGCCTTGATTTATAACGTTCTTTGTTTTGTTACCATAAAAACTCCCTTCGAGTGCTTCCATGTTGGAACACTCTATTGGGAGGAAGCCTAAATGCTAAATGACCACTCGAATTTTAGCTTTGGAATAAACTCTCTTACTCCCTTTGAGTGGAGAGCTGGGTTTTTTGTTTTGTTTTGTTTATGCTTTTTTAAAGTGACAATAAGTAAGTGAAATAAAAAAAAAAGACCACTGCCTCACACAGGTAGTAGCTGGACCTTCAGTCCACAGTTGACATTAGGGCACCAGCTTCTCTGTTTTCCTGTGCTGCCTGGATGGCTACTCTTGATACACTGGGAGGACCTGCAATTAGCACTCTTTCACTCTGTAGAGAGATGGCTGGAGATGCACCTTGAATTCTGTTCCACGCCCATGAGCCACTCTCCTTCTGTCACTAGTCCTTCCGTTTTTATCTTGTGGTATAGCTGAAGTAGTTCTCCTGACCTCTTTTCCCGGCCCATTCCATGTAAAAGAAAGTACGGCTGTCTGTACTGTGGTGTTGTGTGTCAATGAAGGGCTCTGAGAGAATGTTCTCGCTAATGCTTGGAGAAACCATCACTATCTCCACAACTGCTCCACAGACATCATTCTGCTGTGGAGAGAACAGTGATGGGATAACACTATCCAATCCCTCAGGCTTATGATCAGGTACCCTGACTCGACATCCTGTGTTGCATGTCCTGTAAGCGTCCCCTTCACACAATCCTCATGGTATCTCATTTTATATGGGACATTCAGTGTTAGCTGTAAATGGTTCCATCCATCCATGGGTTCCATTGTTTGTCTACCTGCTCTCCACACACACTTCTGCTCTTTCCTCTAGAACTGACACTTCCCTGAGGCAGCAGATGATGGCAACAATCCTGTGCACTGTAACCTTTTTTCCCTACCCAAATGAGAATTTGAATCTGTGGAATGCAATGGCCCATTTCCAGGAGGGATTTATAACGCAGAATTGAAAAAAAATTGTTAAAATCTTCCCATCTGGGACTTGGGCAGTGGGGTGTATTCATTGCACAGCTCTCAAATTAAGACACTGTATAAAGATCACAGCTTCTGTACCTTTTGTTGTTTACAGAGAGAAAATATTAAAATCAGAAGTATAGCGGGCTTTCTTTTAGGCTACCAACCAGCCCCCCCCCCCCCCCCCCGCAAAAAAAAAACTTACTATTAGTCCTGAATGCAAGACCTTATCTTAGCTCTTATTTTAATCTGTTTCTCTTTGTGTTTTGCCTTGAGGATTTTTACCTTTCTTTCTTTCTGTAAGTACTACTTTCCTGTGGCTGTCTGGCTGGCAGCTGCCCGGCTTCTGGCCCCAGGTCCATCCCTCTCTTTTCTCTCATTCTTTTCTCTCATTCTTCTCCTCTCATGCTCTCCTATTTATTCTCTCTGCCCACCAGCCCCACTTATCACTCTTCTACCTAGCTATTGGCCATTCAGCTTTTAATTAGACCAATCAGGTGCTTTGGGCAGGCAAGGTAAAACAGCAACACATCTTTACATCATTAAACAAATGCAGCATAAACAAATGTAACACATCATTGCCTAGTTAAACAAATATTCCACAACACAGAACCCCAAAGAAGTTTGAAGGAGCCCCCTACAAGGGGGAATGGTTGCTCAGAAAACATGACCATGGATCTCTGGTACATGAAATTACTAATGTATTTGACACCGACTAGGGACTAAGTGTGACCCTCTATGCCATAATTGCCAAGCAAGACTGAGTTTCTTCTAGAAATTGCCCCAGATCATTTCATTGAGTACTCATAAACCAATGAACAGTTATGACTTTTTTTTAGTAAAGGAGCACAGAGCTGAGAGATTAAACAATTTACCCAGAAGCACACAATACATGAGGACCGAATTTCCAAGTCCAGACTCATCCTCAAACCTGTGCATATAGATGATGAAACAAGGCGACCTATCTGTCTTAGACCTATGTTGTCTTAAAATATAGAAAGGTCTTTTTGAACTTGTGGAGAGCTCTCCTCAATGGGATTTGGGGTTTGTAGGAAAGATATTCCCAGATATCGATGGTCTTGGTAAGACATAGCCAATCCTTGAACATACTGTAGGTACCGGGGTATACTGTTGGCAGGCTTGAGTTAAGAGCATATCCTAGAAAGTCAGAGGGAGCATGGTCATGTAGCAGTGGCCTGTGCTGGGGCCACATAGGAGAGTTGAGCCTCTTCAGTATTAAGCTGAACTCTTGGCTTCTACTTACATCATACTCTGAGCTCCTAGACGAGGTCCACTCTCCTTCTATGTATTCCTGTAGCCTTCACATCTTCTCTGCATTGCTTAGGACATATTAATTTATTTGTGTATTTTTTTTCTGAGACAGGGTTTCTCTGTGTAGTTTTGGTGCCTATCCTGGATCTCGCTCTATAGACCAGGCTGGCCTCGAATTTACAGAGATCCTCCTGGCTCTGCCTCCCAAGTGCTGGGATTAAAGGAGTGCACCACCACTGCCCGGCTTATTTGTGTATTTTTTAACTAGCAACTGCTTTTCCTTATATTAACTGGTATTGATTTTGGGCTCAAGACATATATTTCTTAATGAAAACTGACATGATTCTCCACTTTAATTGCTCTTAAAGCATGGTAGAAAGCACAGATCAGTCCTGTAGTGACAACAGGTATGGAGATTGTCACAGTAACTATTGTGATGGGCTTGTTCTTCTGGTAGTGAACTAGGTCCTCTGAAAGCCTATGTTGTTAAAATACAACCAAAGATAGCATGCATAACTTTAAAATGTGCTAGGCCAGAAATAAAACAAAGAAAATTGCCAAGGGCAAAATAAATTCAGAGAGCTGAGTTGGTTAAAAAGAAACTATTCAGAGGCTGTGGCTCTAGCTCAGTGTAGAGTGTGTGCTTAGCATGTGCGAGGCCCTGAGTTCATTTCTTAGTGCCCCCAAAATAAATACATGAATAAATACATGATTTCTATTTATTCATTCAGTCCTATTGCATTACTGTGAATTCTTTTGATTTTTTTGTTTTTGCACATGTTTTAAAAATGTACTACAAAATATTGTGTCGTATGGTCATGATTGACATTTGCTTCATGTGTTCTGAGTTTTTGCTATTTGGTGCATTGAGATTTTCAGTTGCAAATTCTCTCTGGTGGATTGCATCTATATTATTTATATTTTTGAGAAAGAACTATTTACTTATTATTTATCAGTGTGAGTGTGGGTCTGTGTGAGTGTATGCAAATGTGTGTGGGTGTGCATGCCTGTGCACTTGGGAATGTTGGGTGTCATCCTCTATCACTTTCTGCTTATTCCTTTGAAGCAGGGCCTCTTCCCGAACCCAGGGTTTACATTTTCTCCCTAAGACTGGAAGCTAGCAAGCCCCAGCCACCCTCTTGTTTACATCCACCTCAGAACTGTGATTGCAAATGTGGGCTAGACATCCACCTTGTTAGGTGGGGGTTGGGATCTCTGCTTCAGTCCCCATGAAGTGCTCCTGACATCTGAACCATCTCTCCCATTTCCTCTTCCTGCTTCTTTTTCCTTAATCACATTTCTGTCCTTAAGAGTCTGCTTTGTCTGGTATTAATATAGATATGCTTGCCTTTGGGGGTCTATATACCATGCTAAACCTTTCTCTGTCTTTTACTTTTAACCACTTTGTACCTTTATTGTTATGGCATGCTTCTGGTAAACAGCACATGATTGGGTTAAAAGTATTTCATCTGAAGAGCTTTGTCTTTTGAGTGGAATATTCGCACATTTGTGAGATTGTTTTGAGGTTAGTCTGGAGAACACAGCGTGGGATCTGAGCTATTGGAGTGTAGTAGAGATGGGTCCTTCAACCACTTTCCTGGCAGAAGGGGCCCTTGGGACACCACTAGCTCTACTAAGGAGTCACTGGAGGCAGCTAGTTCCAACATGTGGGTGCTGTTAAGAGTTGCCGGTTGTGTTTCATTTCCACCAGATTCTGCTGCCCTGTACCTGGACGTTTACTCTCCTTTACTTTGGATTTAAATTAATTTCTAAATTACATCTTTACTCATATACTTGAATATAAATTACTATCAAAATATTTTTGTTCTTAACACAACAAAAATAAGACACCTGGATTCTCCTCCATTGTCTTGGTATGATTGCCTATGGTTCTAAGTTAACATTTTTATTTTGATACAGAAACTATGAATTTTTTGCCTTCAATTATTTCTTATTTCACTAACTATAAATAACCTGTACATACAATGTTCTGTTGACATATATCTTCCTTTTGAATTTTTAAAAATTCTGAATTATACAAATTTGTGGGGTCTATTGTGATAATTTAGTATATTTATGCAGCATATAATGATCAAATCAGAACAGCTAAAGTTTCTGTCTCCTTAAATATTTAGTAATTTTTAACATGTAGTGATTATACATATTTGAAGGGTGCAGTGTGATAATTCAATGAATATATGCAATGTGTTTTCATCAAATCAGAATAGTTCATCCCACTATAATGTTGAACATTTGAGCTTATGGCTTCCACATAACTGTATTTCGTACCTGGTCATTAACGTCACACTATTCCCTCTTTCCCCTGTCTTTCCCAGAATGTCTCTGTGGTAATCACTATGAGACATTCTGATTTACCTTAAAAAATTTGCACACGAGAGAACATTAGATTTGCCTTTCTTCATCTAACACATTTTGTTTGGAATAACATCTTCCAGTTCAATCCATATTTTTGAAAGTGGTAGAATATCATTCTTTTCCATAGCTGAGAAATATTCCATGTTTCTATTTAGCTCATATTTTCTTTATTGGTTCATGGGTTGATTGGCATGTAGGGGTTTACCTGTCTTCACACTGACGGTAGTGCAGCAAACATGTCCTTACAGGACCAACCATCATTCTGACTTCCTCTGAATACATTCCCAGAGGCAGGAGTGCTGTAGAATGTAACAGTTCTGTTTTCATTTCTTTTATTTTAACATTCTGATCACTGTTAATATGCATGGGTGTTTTGTCTGTATACTACGTCTGTGCTTGGTGCACATGGGGGCCAGAAGCAGGTGTTGAATCTCCTAGAACTGGATTTACAGATGGTTGTGAGCCAGCCACCATGTGGGTGCTGGGAATGGAACTGGGGTCCTCTGGAGGAGCAGTGAGTGCTCTTAACCACTGAACCATCTCACCAGCCCCGTTTTTCATTTCTTAAGGAACCTCTATACTATTCTCTATAATGGCTATATTAATTTTCAGTTTAATTAACAGTATTTATAGAAACCCCTTTTCTACAATTTTTTGCCAGCATTTTTCAATTTTTTTTTATTTTGATAAATAATCTCAGTGGGATGGGAGGTTATTTCATGTGCTTTTGACCTGTATTTCCCTGATGGCTAGTAAAGTAGAGCATGTCTTCAGGAATCTTTTGTCACTTATAATTTGTTTTTCAAAGAGTATATATTGAATAGTAGAGGAGTCGGATAAGTTCAGTCTACTACAGCCACCTGATTTTTTTTTCAAAGAAGCCAAAAATATACACTAGAGAAAAGACATCTTCAGCAAATGTTGCTATAAAAACTGGTTATCCATGTGTAGAAGAATGAAACTAGATCCCCATCTCTCACCCTTCTCAAAAATCGATTACAAATTGATCAAAGACTTCAGCATTAGGCCTGAAACTCTGAAACTGCCAGAGGATAAAGTAGGCAGTATGCCTCAAGATACAGGCATGGGTAAAGTTTTAAGAAAAGCCCTGCAGTAACTGGTGAGTAGGAATTCAAGAAATTACAAAGTTTCTGTGCTTCAAAATAAACTGTTAATGCAGGGGACAAAAAGCAACCTATAGAATGGGAAGAAATCTTTGCCAGCTACATCTGACAGGGGAGAAAGATATTCAAATCTAGAATATACAGTGCTAAAAACCTGAACGTAAAGAAAAGAGACAGCCTGCTTAAGAAATAAGTCTATGGAACTGAGCAGAGTTTTCAAAAGAAGAAACACAATGGTTAATAAATCCTTTAAAATATGTGCAACATCCTTAACCACCAGAGAAAAGCAAATGAAGTTACTTTGAGATTTCATGTTACCCTGGTCAGAATGGCTATTATCCAGAAAACAGATGTTGATAAATGCTTTCAAAGAAGCAGGAAAGGGGAGCCCTTAGCCATTGCTGATGGGAGTGTAATCTGGCACAACCCTTGTGGAAATCAACATAAAGATTCCTTAAAAACCTGCTATATTACTTCTGGGCATATACACAGTGACTCTTACCCCAGGACAGAGATATCTGCATATCCATATTCTTTGCTACTTTATTCATAATTGTGAGAATCTGGGATCAGTCTAGATGTTCACCAGTGGGTGTATGGGTAATGAAAATGTGGCATGAATACACAATGAGATTTGACTTAGCTGTAGAGAAAAATGAAATTATGAACTCTGTAGGAAAAAGGGTGGAATTGGAAACCAAACCAAGTGAGATACCCAGGCCCAGAAAGACAAAAGCCACATGCTCTCTGTCATATGTGCGTCCTAGCTTTATTTTTTAAAATTTGTGTGTGTAGTTTGGAGTGTGTTTGGAGGCCAGGAAGCTAGAAAGTGCCCATGAGACAGGGAGGGAAAGAGGCCTTAGACGGGGTAGGAGAGGATGGTAGAATGCATGTGATATGGAAGTAGAGGGGACTGCGGGTGGTAGACAGGGGAGAGAAGAGGTCGGAAGGAGGGGTGAGCCAAAACTAAATATGTATTAAAAGCCATGTGAAAGCTTACTACTTTGTAAAGTAATTAAAATATGATTTTTAAGTAAAAGGAATTTGAAAGGAGGCACCCTACATATGTGTATAATGCTGCCTCCCAGAAGCCATAGTCTATTAAATGAAAATCCTAGTGTCGGGTATGAGATAGCACCTGATGGGTTTGGGTGTCCCAGAGGTGCTCAAAATAAAACAAGCTATTGCCTTTGCTCTTAGTTTCCCACCAGAACTAACGGTGAGACTCCATTGCTGAAGACACCATACACTTTGACTACAGGGCATAAAGGAATGAAGAACTCAAGCTGGAACTCAATTGGAAGCTTCCTCCCTGCTGGCTAGCCTCCAGGCTATGCAGGCTGTTGGAAAGAAAAATTAACAGTCTTATCCAGTGTGAATCCTGAGCAACAACCTGCCAGGCAAGAGGTGACTGCTGGTGTAGTAATGGTATGAGTGTTAAGGGGGTAACCAACAGCTTTCAGATTGGATTTGAAGCTTATTCCACAGGAGTGAATGGATATCTGGCTCTGTAATCCTGGTCAAGAATCTGTCTGTGTCTTGGAAGGTCAATAAGCCCAATAGAGGGACCCACCACTATTGTTTTGATAAATGGTCATGTCAAAATGCCTTCTAAATACTCATGTTTATATCCATAGATTAGTACTATGTTCAGTCTTCACCAGAGAAGTGTCAGTTCATACTGAAAACCACAACTGAAAAGTACAGAAAATGAATGCTGATAGAGTGCTCAGCTCTAGATGACACATCTACAGTATTCCCTCCAAGAATCAGAAAACATAAGAAGACAAGTATTGGCTGTAGTATTAAGGCAACTCCACGTAGTTAAGAGGGAGGTTTATTTTGTGGGGTAACTTACAAGTAAAGGAGTAGGTTACAGGGTCTGGGAAAGGTATAGCACAGTCCAGCGGTGTTCTCTGGAGAACTCTGCTCGATCCATCTCCAGCGTCCAGGATCCAGGAACCAAGAGAGCCGGCACATCTGGATCTTGGGTCCTAAGAGCTCCTGTCTCAGCCCCGCCTTGTAGGCGTGACAGTTACCGAAGCCTCAATGGGGGTAGTACTTCCAGGTCAAAGCTGGAACAGCTACCCACTACAGACAAAGGCAGAAAGAGTGTGAGAACCAGAGGTTGGAAGGAATACTGCTACACATTCTGGATATGACCTGGCTGTTGCATTCATGAATCCACTCACGTTGTACTTACCTACATGAGATCTACCCAAAATTAGACCCTTCAACATTTCATCACAGATGAAGGAGGACTCCATGAGGCCCCATTACTCCCTCAGGGACTATTGGTTGTTGGGGGAGTGGGTGACAGTTTAATTGATGGTGTAGCCACTGATGAGTTGCCCCTGCTCTAGCACATAACATCCTCAGTCCCCTGCATGCCCATGACGTGTTGATCTATAGCTTTTAAAATTGGATTATTTGTATTTTATGATTGAATTTTAAACTTTCTTGTACATTCTGTGTATTAAAAATTCATCCAATGAATAGTTTGCACTTTTAAAAAACCATTTTATGAGTTCTTACCTCATTATCCTGTTTCCTCTTCTGTGCAGAGTTTAACATAATAGTATTTGCCTATCTTTTGTTTTTGTTTTTGCTTTTGAAGTCTTATATAAATTGTTGTTGCCTATACTCATGTTTCTTCTAGTAGTTTCACTTCTTACATTTAGGCAATCGACCCGTTGAGCTTGATTCTGTATAGTGGGAGAGATGTAGATCAAGTTTCAACACTATATAATATGATTTTATGATTTTCCCCTCCCCATTTATCAAAAATGCTGTCTTTTAACCAATGTATGTTTTTGGTGCCTTCGTCAGGCATAAGTCAGCTGTAAATACGCTGGGTGTTTTCCTGACATTTCATTCTGCTATCCTGGTCTCTGTGTTTTATGCCACTGGCCTGATGTTTTGATGACTATAACATTTTAGGATATTTTGGTTTTGTCCTTTTTGCTAGACTTGACTTTGGTTATTTAGAGAGGCTTTTGTACTTCACATGAATCTTAACATTGTGTTTTCTAGTTCCGTGGAGAACTAACTCATTGGCAGTTTGATGGTGGATGTCTAAATATTGCATTGGATACGAAACTGCCCTGGGTACTGAGGACAATTTAATGGTGTTGGTGTTTCCATTCCACAAATAGGAGGTCCTTCTTTTGTTTTTACGTCCTCTTCAATTGATCTCATCGATATTTCATATTTTCTCTAGAAACATTTTCTCACTTCCTGGGTGATATTTCTTCCGAGGTATTTTGTTTTCTTCATAGGTCCTGCAAACGGGATTGCTTTCATGGAGCTTTTTGTTTCTTTGTGAGTCGGGCAGGGCTGCCTGGCTCCCCATTTCTCTACTTTATCATCATTAAGTATTCAGAGCTGTGTAAGTGTGTTGAAGAATCTCTCTAGCACCAATCAATATGTCACAGCGATCCCAAGTCCTCACGCTGGTTTCTATTCATACTTGACCTTTAATTGATTTTAAAAAATAATGTATCCCTACTCCACACTTGAAGAATAATCATTTCTGGGAAATGGGCCAAACATTCAGACGGTGACAGCTGCGCAGTTCGCACCGTAGGACGGCTGTGGATGGGAGCATTGTGGAACAATCCGACTGCAGCAAGATCGCAGGGCATTCCACGTGAAAGGGCACATGGAGAGCCTCAGGTGTGCGACACAGCAGTGAGTCCCAGGACCGGCATCTGAACTCTGGTCCTCTTGCCTGGGGAGGATGGGAGCCTACGGTTTATCTCATGAAAATGACTGTCAAATCAGACTCAGCCTTGTTCTGGCTTTTGACATCTTTCCTTTTATTTTTATTTTTTTCTAATTTCCAACTGTGTTGTGTTTCAGAATCCAAGGGCTGGTGATTGTTGTTTACAGATATTTACTGTCTGATCCATTTCCACCCATGGGTGGAACACCCTTTGACACTGGGCTTGGCTGTGATTTTCTCTTTCCAGTTGGATGTTGGCAGACTGCTGGACCAAAAGTTTAAAAAGCACATTTGCCATGGGGCTTACTTTTTGGCATTTCTGCATTCATCCTAGGGAGAGTATGCCTAAGTTATCCCACGAGTTCTGGACATGTACAGCAGAGCGCCATCAGCTTAGCCCTCCAGCCAAGCCACAATTGTGCCCACACCAAACCCCAGGCAAACCACAATGGCATCAGGCAGCTGACAAGTGCAAGAGTCACCCAGCAAGTCAGACGGTGGTGATGCATGCCTTTAATCCCAGCACTTAAGAGGCAGAGGCAGATGGATCTCTGTGAGTTCAAGGCCAGCCTGGTCTACAGAGCAAGTTCCTAGACAGCCAAGACTGTTACACAGAGAAACTCTGTCTCAAAAAACAAAAACTCTGTCTCAAAAAACAAAAAACAAAAAACAAACGAACAAACAAACAAAAATCACCTACCCAGGACCAGCACTCATCAGTTGGGCCTCTACAGATCTATAGGGGTGTGTGAGTGTGTGTGTGTGTGTGTGTGTGTGTGTGTGTGTGTGTGTGTGTGTACATGCACAAAATAAATGCCCTTTTTGCTATTTATGTCAGTGAAGTTTACCGGCTATTTATTTATTTTTACAGAAAACTAACCAAAATTCTGAGAGGAACTCCGTTTCTTCCATCACTTTCTCTTCACATCACTAGAACCTGAGTCATGTTGAAAACCTGGTCCTTCCGCTCTGTCACCTGACCATTTTCATTCTTATTACTGCTATTTTGTCATGACATCTTTTTTTTTTGTTGATTTTTTTTTTTTGAGACAAGGTTTCTCTGTATAGCTTTGCACCTTTCCTGGAACTTACTTTGTAGCCCAGGCTGGCCTCGAACTCACAGAGATCCTCCTGGCTGTCTCCCGAGTGCTGGGATTAAAGGCGTGCGCCACCACCACCCGGCTTGTCATGATATCTTTTCTTGTTTCCCCTTCAAGCAACAGCCTGGCCTCCCCATGCCTGGTTAGAACCGTCTCTTGCTTTATCTCCTAATTTTCCTTTCATTAGGTAGCACTACGCTGAGCTATGCCATAGGGCAGGGGCTTCCTACTGGGTGATGTCTGACTTTATATTTACTTGAATATCTACTGCAACACCTCGTTGCTGGGTTTTGTCCAGCCAGCATAAGATTCCTCCCCCAGCTTCTTCTTCCTCTTTCTCCTACTCTTCTTCTTCCTCTTCTTCACTCTCCTCTTCCCCTTCTGTCCCTTCATCCCCAGCGAAGCAACTCCCAGGTCTCCCGCACGCTAAGCAACCACTCTGCCATTGAGTTACAGCCCCCAACAGTTGATCTTCTGTTGTCAAACATCAGCCTCTTTGAAACTGTGTCTTGGAGTTTTGCTTTATTCTTTTCTTGAAACACTTTTAAACCTTGCTGTTCTTTCCTCAGCATCCAATCATTGATTGGAGCATACATCAAGCAGGGTTTGTGTGTTCGTAACACCTGTTATGTTGTGACCTGTTCCCGCCAATGCTGGTGTGGGGTGTAGATGGGATGCTGTTGTTTTCTTTTCTTTTCTTTTTTTTTTTTTTTTTTTTTTTTTTTTGTTTTTTGAGACGGGGTTTCTCTGTGTAGCTTTGCGCCTTTCCTGGAACTCACTTGGTAGCCCAGGCTGGCCTCGAACTCACAGAGATCCTCCTGGCTCTGCCTCCCGAGTGCTGGAATTAAAGGTGTGTGCCACCACCGCCCGGTGTACGCTGCTGTTTTCTATTCTGCTGTGAGTAGTTCGTAACTATCCACTCCTTTGTGAGATGTACCTCTTCAGTGAGATAAAGTGGATTCTTGACGGGCAGGAGAGAAACACCTAGAAAATAAAAGTAGTCAACTTTTCCCCGAAATGAAAGAGAAAGAAGAGAGACAAGACTGAGCTATCTGATGCACCTACAGGAGTCCCAAGGATGTATTGTTGCCTGGCATTTCAATGGTCCAACTCTCATCCATTGGGCTTGCAAGTTCTTGGACCAACTCATAACTATTGCTCTCTAGGTCTCTTTTTCATCCTACGCTGTCTGGGCCCCTGTCTATTCACATGGTGTTTCTCCAGGACTTGCCCAGCTCATTGCCAGTCCTATTCACTAACGACTCCTCTCCAGGCCCGCCACCAGGGTGTCAGCCTCCTCCCTCACTTACTGGAGGGTCCCCTAGGTCTTGTGCTGTATCTCTTACATGTTGGCCATCTTTTCAGAACTGCTTCTGTCTAAAGTCAGCAGTAAGCATTAAGAGCCCATTCTTACAACTTTAAATGAACATAAGATGTTACCTTCTTTCCAAGACCTGTGGCCATCTCCTGGAGCTCTCTGCCGCCGCCGTTTACAAAATCCCAAGGTTTGATTCATGCATCCATTTCCACTCAGGGCTGTCCAACACTCACTGGCTTGGCGTTTGACTTGGCAAACATTGAGAGCAAGCATGAGGTTATTTTCAGAGTGATAAATACTGTTCTTTCAATGGAAAATATAAATTGGTGATGGATTACCCAATGCTCTTTGCTTACTTTAGATCGAAACATTCTATTGAACTTATCCTAACTGCAGAGTTCTTATAAATAAACAATCCTTCTTGGATTTTTATGACTGTGGGATTGCTGCCAAGTGCAGGCATTCCTAGTCGGTGGCCTAAAAATGGAGTGAAATAGAACGGAAAATACAAGCATGGAGGGTGATAGAGAGAGAGATAATAAGGCTGTTTCCTTGAGAGCGATCAGGCTGGGTCCCTGGTTGCTTCTGCAAAGTGCTCTGTATCCCCACACCCAGGGGAGTCCTCCATTAAGCAGGAAGCCAGCTTGCCAGGAGCTGCCACAGCCCCTGAAGGTTGCCGAAGAGCGAGATCTCTGCCCCCACTCAGCTGGTGTGGGAGGCTGTCACTCACCAGTCTCCCTGGCACTTGGGAAGAATAACCCTTTCTCTTTGGAACCTCAATGTGTTAAGTCAACTGTCTCCTAATCTATCCCCACTGCTGGGACAGTTCCAGGGTTTTGGATTAAATACTTTGGGCACAAATCTCTTTAAATCTTTCCTAAATAAGAAATTATGCGAGGTTCTCTCGGGTGAAAGATTCTCTCTCCCAGGGAATTAAAACCTTCTTGTCTGCTCCATGGAGAACAAAGGAGTCAGGGTCCCACTCTCTAATTGGCCAATGTCATTTGGTCCCCGCTGAGAAGCTGGTTGGAGGGGCCTCGCACTCTCTCTGGAGGGCCTCTTAGCTGGCCACCAAGGAGTCTGAATTCACGAGTTACTTCTTTTCTGCTTCCATTATTCACTTGGTGGAGGGACCAGTTCTGAGAGTCACAACATAAACTTCCATGGCATGAAAAGTCAAAGAGAATTACTGGGCCCTCGGCTGCACTATTTCATGACACTTGTCACATGCGTGCTCGGGAGAACTCGTGTGTTTTCATTTGATGGAGAAGATGTAAATATCTCTCCATATTTTAAGGAAGGATGAAATGATCTATGCCGTGCTGCTCTTGTTGGAGTGTTAAGAAATAGAGTTTTCTTAGGCTTCATGATAAAGTGAGACATAGTTCCCTGTGTCTTCAGTCTCTGCCAGGAGGTTCCCTCAGTATGTGACCAGGCAAGGTTCCACAGTAGACATTGATTCACACGCATGAGCGGCAGCCTCGGTCTTACTTCTGCAAACTGTGGTGATATTTTAAGTCAGGATGGAAAAGGTCCTAAAAGGAGGAAGGTGAACTGAGCTGTGCGGCATTGAGACACAGGACCACAGGACTTCAGAGGGGAGTGTGGATGTGCAGCCTTGCTCCCAAATGAGGAAAGAATGCCTCCTGGAAGGAGTAAAGGGCAGTAATCCAGGGGCAGTCCTGGTTTCTGCCTTGAGAATGTGATGCAGCCAGTCCATGAGAGAAGGGGAAATGGGGCTGGGGAGACAGACGGCTTACTGGATAAAGCACTTGCTGAGCCAGCATGAGGATCAGAACTCAGATCCCCAGTACCTGAATAAATCGGTGTGCGGCCTGCCTGTAATCCCAGCACTCGGGACTCAGAGGCAGGAGATCCCTGGGACAAGCTGGATAGCTAAACTAGCTAAATTGATGAGCTGCAGGTTGAACAGAGACTCAATAAATAAAGTGGAGAGCTATGAAAGTGACACCAGATATCAACCTCTGCTCTCCACAGGCAGGCACATACATGTGCACAAACAGCCGCATACCTATGTTGCCCATATGCATGAGAGCATGCATTACACATGTACACACACATAACACACACACGCACACGCACACGCACACACACACACACACACACACACACACACGAGAGGAAAGATGATGATCGGTCTGGTTGGGAAAGGTGAGGCTCTCAAACTGAGTCTGGGCAGAAGCGTTAATAAAGAAGTCCTCAGAGAGGTGTGGACAGTCCCAGGACAGAGTGCTCTGTAACTGCTGCCTTTGCACCCTTGGAGGAGAGCCATCTTGGGGTTCCAGGGTGCCGGGCAGCAGCTGTGCCCTTCAGAAAAGGGACACTGGTGACTGAACATAGTCGACGTACCCTACCACCGCAAGAGGCAGCCAAGAGCTCAACACCTTTACATCATTTTCCTCCCAATCTCCCATTTTCCTCCAGGTAGGACCTCCTGCTGGCCAGATGAGAGGCAGCCATAGAGGCTACATGCACAAGTTGGCTCTGGCATGAAGGGCGGTTCCTGGAAGGGTCTCACGTGGGCCTGGGGAGTAGGGGAGGCGGCAGACACATTTAGGATAGGAATTTTTCTAATGGGTTTGTTTCCATCAAATGTCTGATGGGCTGAAAGTTTGGGCTTCTGTAGTACTTTTTTTTTTTAAGTTTAGTTTTGTAGTACTTTTTGTAGTTCCAGCTTTGGAACATGGTAGATTTGAGGTTTTCAGATTAGGGATGATCAGTCTGTATTCGTATCAGCTGCCAGTGACACCCACTGAACCCAATTTTTTCCTTATGTTAAGCTCCATCTTCACAACAGGTTCAGAAGTTAACTTTATTCATATGGTCCCATTTCCTAGATAGGGAAACTGAGGAAGTTAAGGAACAGATGGAACACAGGGGAAAGATCTGCCTGGTAACGCTGGATTCTGATCTTCATCTCTGCTTCTTGCCCACCATTACCCCACATGCCTCACGGTTGTCCTGGTACAATGTTCCACATAGTTCTTGACACCAGGCACTACCCTACAGTTGCTTCGTCTTCTCCATCCAAACCAGTAGGGCCAAAAGAGCTAAAGGCACAACAAATGTGCATGTTCATGCTAGCCTCTGGGACAGTCGAGACCCTTTAGGGGCCTCAAAGGACCCTTTCACAGGGGGCGTATATCAGATATCCTGCATATCAGATGTGTGCATTATGACTCATAACAGCAGCAAAACTACAGTTATGAAGTAGCAATGAAATAATTTTATGGTTAGGGGTCACCACAACATGAGGACCTGTATTAAAGGTTCTCAGCATTAGGAAGGTTGAAAACCACTGCTCTGGGGCATTGGGTCATCAGGATCCAGGTGGCTGAGCAGTGGGCAGACTCCTCCACTCCTGCAGTACCTTATCTTCCTGGCCTTACTCACTTCCTCCCTTCGTTTCTCTTTCCCTCTCTGGATGAATAAATTCATTTCTCCTTGAGCAGTCTGGGGCCCACTCAGGCCCCTTGCACAGCACACACTGACCAGTCATCTTGCACAGCACACACTGACCAATCATCTTGCACATCACACACTGACCAGTCATCTTGCACAGCACACACTGACCAGTCATCTTGCACAGCACACACTGACCAATCATCTTGCACATCACACACTGACCAGTCATCTTGCACATCACACACTGACCAGTCATCTTGCACAGCACACACTGACCAGTCATCTTGCACAGCACATACCGACCAGTCTTCTTGCACAGCACACACTGACCAGGATACTGGCCCAGACAAGCACAGTTGCTTTCCTAAAAGAGATATGAAGACCAGCTGTGACTTGAGTAAACCATTTCTGTCCTTGCGTTTTGTTTCTTGGACCTCATTCTCCTATCAGGTGAGAAAGAAACAAAGGGAGATGTCTGAGGACCCAGCTTTGCATCAGCATCCTGGAATGCCAAGGTTAAAGCTAGAACTTAGGCCAGTTAAGCCTGCCAAGGGCCCTGGCTCAGACCTCCCTTAAATGGGCCAGTCACCTTTGCAAGCCGTGTGTTGTGCTGGGTATCCCGCGTCTAGCATCTTCCCGGTTGGTAATGGAGAATACAGACTTCATTCCGAGTGCCCTTTGGGGTTGTTTAACCACAGTCCCATTCTGCGTCTTCCCTGTCCTTGAACTCTTTCTGCAGGAGAACTCAGGAGCTCTGTGAACTGAGTGCTTTGTCACCCTGGGTCACCCCTCATCATGGAAGGCCCTCCACTGACGACAAGTCAGGTGAGTTTAGGTAGAACATAAATGAGGGAGTTTTCATTTTAGTGATTGCCTGACTTTGTTGTTTCCTTTTTGTGAAAACCAAATGAGAGCATTTTCCATTTACAGCCAGGATGTAAAGCTTTTTTAAAAACAATTTTATTACTGCTTATGGGGCAGTGCAAACCCATAAGCCCAGCGTGCCATAGGTGAGGACAGGAGTATCACAAATAGAGGTGAGGCCAGACTGGATGACAGAGTGGGACCTTGTTTACAAAACAACAACGCACAAACTGACACAAACCCAAACTGTGACCAAGTGTGGAGGACAGAGCTCGGTGGCAGACCACGTGCAGACCACGTGAAAGACCCTGGGTTCGATTTGAAGCCCCGCAAAAACAAAAACAAACAACAACAAAAGCAGCTCCACAGTTTATTTAAAGAAGAAAATATCAAGTGAGCTTAAAGCCAAGTACTAATGAGACTGGAGAGTGGTTGGTGACATCACAAGGTCCTTTGGATGCCAAGGGACAGCCAAGTCTAGAGAAGGCCTGAGTCTTTGTTACAGCCCCCTTGGGATTTCTGCCCCCACAGGGCCCAGGTTGGCAGGAGAGGGTGCCACATGTACAAATTTTCACTCCAGGTCAGAGGGGCCAGCATCACCATTCATGATTTCTCTCTGCAGCTCGCTCCCAGGATGAAAGAAAGACAGAGGAAAGCAAGCCTCCTCCCTCCACCACCCTTTCCTCCACGCTCTGCCTTTCTGGGCCTTTTACCTGCTCCTTACTTCCTCTGGGATTCTGTTCTGCGCTATCTATGATGCTGCTCCTGCTGTGTGGCTCTGAGTCCTTATCTTTCCAAATAGAAGTGCCTGGCCAGGCCCTGAAGGACACAGCCTGAGGGCTAAAGTTCTAGGAGCTTCTATCCTCTTGTCCAAGGCAGAGATGGTGTGTAGCAGAGCTTCCATGCCTTGGAGCTGGATCTGGGCTTAGCTAAGACTAGGAGGTTCTGGGTTGGGGGAGGGGTGGCGTGTTTATTTTTAAAGAACTGCCATTCTCTGTAGCACTAGAGATTGTCAGCTACCTTTACACACACACACACACACACACACACACACACACACACACACACTCGTGCACTTGCACGCAGGCACCTTCCCTTGAACGTAGTGATTTGTGTAGTTAGGGCCATGGCTTCTTGTCTTACATAGGTTCTCAAAGCCTCTTGCAGTGAGACAAAGGGATCCGAGTAGAGAAGATGCTTCTCTTCTAGAGGAAAGAACTAAGACAGAGATGTCTTCTTTCCTTTCCCAGCTGGATCCTGGGCAGATCTTGAAGCAGATATATAAACACATTTCTCAATGGATGCTTAGCTGCCTCAAGTGCCTATGGTGAAGTGGTTAATAAGAAACAAAGACTCTTATTCTTACTCTGGTTCTCTTCACTCACAGTTGATTCTCTCCTTTGTACTCTTTCAGTACTCATCAAAGATTCACATCAAATGGAGCAGAAAGTAGAGAGAACCCACAGCCCTCCTGTACTTATGTATGCAGACCTTTCTGACTGTCAAGATCCTGTACCAGGGAGTCCACTTGGTACAGTGTTGACCATATCTCGATTGACACCTTGGTTTTCTAAATTTTTGGGTTTAGATAAATATGTGAAGACACACACCATTGTGTATTGTGCAGAATAGACCCAGTGCCCTAAAAATCTTCTGTGTTCTATAGACAGAAGTTTTCCTGTGTCCTGTCTGGTCCTGCAGCAGCTCGGTCCCAAGTAAACACACAGAGGCTTATACTAATTACAAACTGTATGACCTATGGCTCAGGCTTCTTGCTAGCTAGCTCTTTGATCTTAAATTAACCCATTTCTATTCATCTATGTGCTGCCATATGGCCTTGGTATTACTGGTCTGCTGGCATCTTGTGCTCCTTGGGCAGCAGCTGGCGTCTCTCCTGACTCGACCCTTCTTCATCTTCATCTTCAGTTTGAATGTACAGCCTAACCTTATTCTGCCTTGCCACTGGCCAAACAGCTTTATTTATCAACCAATGAGAGCAACACACATTCACAACATACAGAAAGACATCCCACAGCAGTGCTCTGTCTTTTTATCCTTTCTCTGACCAAAATCTTGGCAATCACTTTACTATCTCCACAGTTCTACCTTTTCCATAATTCCATAAGGAATTAGACAGAAGGTGCTTGGTTGGTTTTCACACTGGCTCTTTATTTTCACTTATTCCTATGCATGTAACTTTCCATCATGTCTTTTTATGGTTCTATTTTTTAAGATCCATTTTATTATTTATTTATGTGCATGTGTCCATGTGTGTATGAATGTGTACTTGGAAGCTAGAAGAGGGTGTCAGATTCCCTGGAGCTGAAGTTACAGGTGATTGTGGAACATCTGCTGTGGGTGCTGGGAACGGAACTTGGGTCTTTTGGAAGAGCTTCAATCACTCTTAACCACAGAGCCATCTCTCTAGCCCCTCATGTTCATTTTAAAGTGTCAAATGATACTCTCTGGTTTGGATGTCCTGTCATTGTAGGACATCTTGTCTGATTCCACACTGTGGCAGTGATGAATATGAAGCAAGCTGTTGTAAACATCCCTGCACAGGGTTTTTGTTTTTACACAAGTTTTCTTAGTGTCTCTTGGTTAAATACTAAATGCACAAATGCTGGATTTGTGGAGTTTTTGTTTGTCTGTTTTTTTTGTGTTTTTTTGGTGTGTGCATGTGTGTGTGTGTGTATGTATGTATGTATGTATGAGAGAGAGAGAGAGAGAGAGAGAGAGAGAGAGAGAGAGAGAGAGAGAGAGAGAGAGAGGGGCTCAAACTATCTTTTAAAGTGCCTGCTCCATTTTGCATGCCCACCAGTAATGAGTGAGAGCTCATGTTTGTTATGAATTGAATATTTATGTCCTCCTCCAAATTCATATTTTGAAATTCAAGCCCTTAATGTGATGGTAGGTGGGTGTTTCCGAGGTAATTACATCAAGAGAGTGGAGCCCTCATGAATGGGACTAGTACTCTCAGAAAAATAAACAAACAGTGCACCAGAGAATGTGCTTTCTCCCAACTCGGTACCTTGTGAGGACACAGGGAGAAGGCTACCAGTATCTAGGAGCCAGGAAGAGTGATCTCCCCTGACACCATATCTGTTTGTGCCCTGACCTTGGACTTCCCAGCTTTAGAACTGTGAACAAGAATTTTCAGGCTATACCCTGGTCTATAGCAGTTTTCAACAGCAGTGGGGACAGACCAGGGGCTGTCCCAGGCCTTTGCCAGCATTTAGTGGTTCACTTTTATTACAATGACTGGCTGTAAGGGCCTTCAGAGAAGAGTTTGTGGCTGAGCCACATGTCCATCCTCAGAGACACACAGAGCTTATCTTCCAACACTGATATGACACCATGACTGTTCAGATCAGAGAAAATAGGCTGGTCAGCTATTCAGGCAGTGTGGACGCCTAGTGAGAGTGAGATAACACGGAGGGTGAGTCAAGTGATAGAGATCTTGGGGTTAGGTTCTAGGCCAATCTCAGCTACATAGAGAATCTGAGGCCACCCTGGGCTACAGAAGACCCTGACCAAAAGAAAGGAAAGGGACACAAGTTCTGATGTGCTTGAAGTCAGTTTTTCACTCAGGGGAAGTAGTGTCCACAGAAGGTTCCCCTGTTTCCCATCATGCATTCTGTAAACAGCACATTCTTTTGTTCCTTTTTTATATTCTACTTGCAATCCACTTCCAAAGGGTCAAGCTGCAGGATTCAGCCCTCTCCTGCTCTCCTCTGGTTAGCTTTTGATAACTGTGACCAAATCTCAGATGAGAACAACTTTTAAAAAATACATTTATTTTTATAATTTTTAGTGTGTGTGTGTGTGTGTGTGTGTGTGTGTGTGTGTGTGTGTGTGTGTGTCTGTCTGTCCAAGTGTTCACAGAGGGCAGAGACAGTATCAGATCCACTGAAGCTGTAGTTCTGGGGTTGTGAGCAGCCTGACTTTTGGTGCTGGGAGCTGAAATTCAGGTCCTCTGGAAGAGCAGAGGGTGCTCTTAAGTATGGAGTCATCACGCCAGACCCCAAGAGAACACCTTTAAGGGAAAAACGTGTTTGCTTTGACTCATGGTTTTGGAGCCTGGAGACCTGTAGCTTCTAGGCCTGAGGTGAGGCAGAATGTTACTGAAGGAAGCATGGGCTGGTACCGAGATGCTCATCTCATGAAGAGCTGTGTGTGTGTGTGTGTGTGTGTGTGTGTGTGTGTGTGTGTGTGTGTGTATTTCAAAGGTATACCCCCAATGACTTATTTCCTCCATCTGGGCCCATCTCCTACCATTTTCAACCACCTTCTCAAATAACATCACTAGCTGGAGGCCGAGCACTCCCAGCTCATGAGCCTGTAGCACTTTCGTATCCCAACAACAGACTCCCATCTCCCCAGACTAGATGGGCTCCTTCCCTTGTGCATATTGCTTATATTTTTCTTGTCACAATAGCTAGCTCACTCGATGGCGCTCATTTCTGTTCCCCTAGCCTGGCCCAGGCTTTCTGAGGACATGTCTGAATTGCTTCTATTATCTCCTCTGTCCCCAGCACAGTGTCTAGCCTGGAATGGGGACTTAATTTTTTTTTTAATGAATAATAAATAAAGGGATGAATGAAGGAATAAACAGGTCAAGAATTTGCTTTTTTCTATTTAACAGAAATCCTTTTCTCATGAGTACATATTTATTTGCTTAGTTTCTCAGACCTCAGTTGACTCTCTTTATGATTTTGCAGGGTAATTTGCATAACCATGGGAATAAATACCTCATGTGTAGATGAGGGTAGGGTTTTATTTTTCAGTGGGCTGGCTTAGCCATACTGTAGAATTATTAATATACTTCACGCCTCTAGGCAATTTGACAAGAAAGATAATACAAACTAATAATCATTAAAATAATACGAAGACTATTTAGACTCCTTGCTCAATTCATGCTTCAGGGATTCACTTGAAAGAGTAAATGAGAACTCAGCTGATATCTCCAATCCCATCCTAGGGGAATTCACTTCGTAGAATCTACACGAGGCTTTTAATTTAGATGCGGCATTGTTTAGACTGGATGAGCTCCTTAGGTGGGGAAGGGAAAGAAAGAAACGGGTTCCACCCAGATTGAGGGGGCTGGGAACGGTCTGCTTTTAGGAACTTTTGGTTTTATTCTCTAGCCCGGCTTCCTTGTGTTTTGGGCATGTAAGGAGACCTTGTACAAGGAACAAGGGCCACGTCTTCCCCAGCAGCTACCAGTATAGGGCTAAACGTGCAGCTTGACCCTGTGGAAGTGGGTTGCAAGTAGGCTATGAAAAAGGTACAAAAGACTGTGCTGTTGACAGAATGCAGGATGGAACCTATGGACACTACTTCCCCTGAGTGAAAAACTGACTTCAAGCACATCAGGACTTGTGTCCCTTTCCTTTCTTTTGATCAGGATCTTCTGTAGCCCAGGGTGGCCTCAGATTCTCTGTGTAGCTGAGATTGGCCTAGAACTCCTGATCCCTGTGCCTTCTCTTCCCACCACTCTGTTTATTTGGTTTCCTACTTCTGAATGAGAAGATAGTGAAACACCCACACTCTCAAATTGGATGTGGAATGCTAAGGAGACATCTTGAAAATGTTTTTTAATCTTAAAGAGGATGAAAATTCTATATCACACCAGTTCTTCTTAATTTTTTTAAATGGTGATGGTGGTGATGATGATGGTTTTTACATCTGGACTGCAGTTTCCCCTCCCTCCTCTCCACTTGTTTTCTCTCCCTATCTCCTTTCCCCTCTACTCTGATCCACTCCTCCTCCATTTCTCTTCAGAAAAGGGCAGGTCTCCCATGAATATCAACAAAATGTGGCATATTGAGTGGCATTAATACTAGGCACCTCCCCTCATATTAAGCTGGACAAGGCAACCCAGTATGAGGAATAGGGTCCCAGAAGCAGGCAAAAGAGTCAGAGACATCCCCTGCTCCCACTGTTAGGAGTCCCACAAGAGGACCAAGCCACACAACTGTAACATATATGTAGAGGGCAGTCCCATGCAGGCTCCCTGGTTGTCAGTTCAGCCTCTGTGAGCCCCTAAGAGCCCAGGTTAGTTGATTCTGTGGGTTTTCTTGTGGTGTCCTTGACCCCTCTGGTTCCTACAATCCTTCCTCCCCTTCCTCCAAACATTCCCTGGGCTCAGCCCAGTGCTTGGCTGTGGGTCTGCATCTGCTTCCATCAGTTGCTGGATGAAGGCTCTCTGATGACAGTTGCACTGTCACCCATCTCTGGGTAGAGCAGAATATCGTTAGACATCATAACACTGACTTTTTTTTCCAGTTGTGTTTGGTTCTCTCCTAGTTCTCTGGGCCATCCAGCCTCTGAGTCCTGGCGCTCCAGGCAGTTAGTTACACCAGTTCTTAATTGAGGGCACCTGAGGGGATATTTGGCAATATCTGGTGACTGACATCTTGTGAGTGGAGCTGGGAATGCTGGGAAACACCCACAGTGCAGAGAAGCAGTCATGGCAGTCCATTGGTCCTTGGACATCAATAGTCCTTATCTGTTGAGAATCCTGGTCCACTGTGCTAGAGAAACAAAGACAAGAAATTCTAATGCTTATCTGGCCACCCTGTCTTGGTGCACAGACTTGTCATGGGGGGCAGGCTGAGACACAGTGGGACTTGAGTGGACAGTGGAGGGGGGGAGGCAGAAGCCTGTCCTGGGGAGGGGTCAAGTGGCTTCGCTGCTGCTCTCTGTGGAGGCAATGGGTTCTGTTAGATGAGGAGTCTGCTAGGTTCTAGAAGACTATTTACTGAGCTTGTTCTAGAAGGCTGAATTTGGTGTATGGAACTCGGAGCTTTTGTTTTGTAAAAAGAATCTTAACCTTGGAGTCGGATACCATTGGATTTGCATCTGAGGTCCATTGCTAGCTGTGTGACCTCTCAGCCTGCTCGACTTCTCTGGGCCTCCTCTCCTCCTTCCAGCTTTGAAATGGATGTCCCTTATTCTGTCATTTATAAGTCCTTTTCTCCATGTTTGGATATTTCTTAACTTGGTGGCATGTCAAAAGTTGCTCGGAAGTGATTTTTTTTCCCTGATACGTAAAATACTTAATGCAAGGAGTGGTGTTTCCCCTTCAGAGTGGCCAGGGTCACTCCTCATGGGAAACCAATCAAAACGTTGAGACCTCAGAGTAGAATTAGAGGGGAAAGCAGTCCCACTGAGAATTTTTCAAAATCACTTCCTCTTATGTGAAGTTCAACTCTCATTCAGGGCAAGGAAGAGACTCATTTGTATGTCCCACTTGCTATTTAATCCATGCCTGGCTTCTTTGAACTGTGTGTGCTCCGAGGGCCGTCGTGTGTGTATGTCACTTGCCTGATTGCACAGGATCACAGGAGGACAGGTTTTGCTGTCCATACACATCCGAGAAGACAAGGCTCCGAAGCTCATCCTTTCTCCAGCCCTGGCTTTTTTCCAGGGCTCCAAATGGCTGTAGGTAGACAAAAGCTTTCTGCATTTGGAAGGAGGCTGGCCATGGGGTGGCATGGGGCACTGGCAGCATCAGGACCCAGACCAGAGCTGAGTATATGCCTAGATGAGTTCTGCCTTGGAAGACTATTTTCTAGTTTAGTTTTAAAAAAGACCAAGGTTAGTTAAGTGTTTAGCTCTGAGAGTTAATAAGACATGGCCACATTTCAAGCTGCTCGTTTTCTCTATCAACTTCTTCTTAGTTGCTGAACAGCGGTGGGAATGAATGTCTTACATTTAACCTGGATGGATGTGTGCACTACGGCTGTGCTGTGCAATGGCTCCTGCCTACTCACGCTGTGCGTGTGGATGCCCACAGCCATAGTGTCTCTAGCAGACAGCTCACACTGCAAACAAGATGTCTGGGAGACCCTTGACTGGCTTCTCTCATCATGCCCCCACAAACTAAGGTTATTGTGTTAGGTAATTATTTTTCTCAATTGCAAGTCACTTGACTGTCATCTTCAAGGTCAGTGGCGTCTAGTCAAGCGTGGAAGGCACACAAATGTGCCCGTGACAGTGGGCATTGGGCAGAATGAAAGGCTGACTTTGTCTTATGTCTGACAGTGATATCCCCTGTAAGACTTTGGAAGGTATTTTAAGTCTTTCCGAGCTTTGGTGTCTGTACAGTGGTCTGTACTGCTCATTGTAGATATGAAAATTAAATGACATGAAATGAGTAGAAGTGTAAACACTGCTACTGTTCGTGAGAGACATTAGCCACTTGGCAGGGCTGAGAAAATGGCTCAGTGGATAAGATGGCTGTGCAAACATAACGACCTGGGTTCATATCCCCAACTCCCATGTAACAGCCGGGCATGGCTGTGCACACCTGTAACTCCAGTGCTCGGGGAGACATGTGGAGACAGGAGGTTTCTGGAGCTCCGTGGCCAGCCAGCCTAGCCAAAAATGAGCAAGCTCGAGATTCAGTGAGAGACTGTGATTCAGGGGAATAAGAAAGACGGGATAGAACAGGGCACCTGATGTCCTTATGTGGCCTCCTGGTAACTGTGTGAATTCACACACACACACACACACACACACACACACAAACATGTTCCTTCCTTCAGACCAAAACTTTATCAGCCAGTCCTCCAGAAGGTAGGAGGGCAGAGCCAGCAGGCAGAGATAGGCATGGTCTTCCCCTGATAACTCAAGCAGAGCTGGGCCAGCCTCCCGTTTCTCTAGAGCACAGTGGGAACTCCACATCCTACTGTGGTTTGTTCTCAGCAGACATTCCTGCCCACAGGCAAATCCCCTTGACCTCAGGAGAACTTGGAGAGAACCACTGAGACCCCACCTCTATCCCCCCCCTGCCCCGCCCAGCCCAGAGCTTAGCTGCTGAATTTCCCCCAGCAACCCTGTGCTTCCTGCCCATGGTGGAGGCTCCACCCACTCAGCACACAGAGGACTCCATGAAAAGGTAATATGATATTTCATAGACAGCCATTCGCCATTCTGGCCTCCTGGCATTTGTTCCTCCTCACGTTTCATGACTGCAGCTTTGCGCCTTGGCCAGGGAAGTCAGCAGCTGCTGCTGATTTATCCTAGATTTGGATAAAAGTCATGGTTTTTATTTCAGCTCTCACCAAGATTGCTGGGAAAGGATCCAGCGAACAGGCAAGCAACGGAAATTGCAGTTTCTCTGCTGTGAGCATCATCCTGTTGTAGGCCTGGTATAGACTGATGCATTCAGGACTGGACATTTATGGGGTTCTCTCCTACCAGAAACCCTGGGCACCAGCTGCAGAGCAAGTCCCCAGACAGCAACAGTTGGTGTAAGAGGGAAGTGTGGCCAGGGAGCTCAGGGCTGACCTCCCAACTGCTCCTTGGCCCTTCCAATTTCATAGTCCCATTTTATTTCCAAGTGGGAGAATCTAATGAGCAGTTAACATTTCATAGGGAAAATTCATGATGTCGCTGATAAATGACTGTTTGGACTTCCAGCCTTGATAGGCATTTGAACCCCTGAGGATTGACACTCTTTGTAGTGCATCCCTAAGCCTCCGTTTCTCCTCATGTTAGATGCTGGGCTCCTGGGTTAAACTGCTTGCTGCCAAGTCTGATGACCTGAGATCTGTCCTCAGCACCCACAAGGTAGGAGGGGGGAATTCACTTCTGCAAGTTGTCCTCTGTCTCTATACATGCGCTGTAATGCATGTACACACACACACACACACACACACACACACACACATACACACACACACAGAGAGAGAGAGAGAGAGAGAGAGAGAGAGAGAGAGAGAGAGAGAGAGAGAGAGAGAGAATAAGATTAAGATGCTGGGCTCTAGCTAGTACATCTTTAACATTCCTCTTTTTTGAATTTGTGATAAAATATACATAGCACAAAATTTAGCATCTATCTGTTTTAAATGCACAGTTCAGCCGTGTTACATAACTAACATCCAAACACTTTTCCTTTTGAGGGACTGAAATTATATACCCATGAAACAACAATGCTACTTTCTTCTCTGCCCCTGGAAGATAGTGGAAATCACACTCTGTTGTCTGACTTCGAGCTGACCACTCTAGGCACCTTGAATAAACAGAATCGTGCATGCTGTTTCTCTTCGAGACTGGTTTGTTTTATGTCGTGTCTTGTCCTCAAGGTTCACCTGTGCTGCAGCTTATAGTCCCATTTCCTTCCTTTCCCAGGCTGACTAATGTTTCACTGACTGTGTAGACCACGCTTTCTCCAGCCAGCCAGCCAGCCAGCCAGCCAGCCAGCCAGTCTTTAACAGGTCCCTGGGTAGCCTCCATCTGTTGGCTGTTAAGAATGATGTTATGAACATGGGTATGCAAACACGTCTTCAATCCTCTGCCTTTAGTTCTTTGGGATACAGGTGGGGAAGTGGATTTGCTGGATCGTGTCATAATTCGGTTGTTAATTTTTAGAAATCATCATTTTGTTTTTTTATACCACTCTGATTTCTCTTTTGATTGCATTATTTTATGTCCCTGCCAAGAGTGCACATAAGTTCCGGCATGTCCACGTTTGCTTTTCTTTCTTGTTTGTTTTGATAGCATGTCAAATGGATGTTCCCTTCTGTCATAAAAGCTGACCAATCTTGAGACTTCTTTTTCTCTCTCTCTCCACCTTTTTTTCTATCAAAAAACTGATTCTCAAGGGAGAGCCAGGCTTCCGTCTGGTTTTTCATACCACCATCAAAACAACGCAACAAGAATGTTCTCAGTTTTAGTTGTATTATTTTCTTTCATATTTGGGGTGGGGAGAGGTAAGGAGAGGGGATCAGTTTCTGTTGCTTTCATATGGAGATAGGTTAGATGTGACCATTTATTTACTCATCCAACACATGGGTGTCTGCTGAATGCAAGAAGTTCTGCTTGCTAATGTGAAGATTATTATTATTATTATTATTATTTTTTGAGACAGGGTTTCTCTGTGTAGCTTTGCGCCTTTTCCTGGAACTCACTTGGTAGCCCAGGTCGGCCTCGAACTCACAGAGATCCGCCTGGCTCTGCCTCCCGAGTGCTGGGATTAAAGGCGTGCGCCACCACCGCCCGGCTAATGTGAAGATTATTAAGATAAATCAGAAGAGGCCCTGCCTCCAGGCGTCTCCCCACTGTGGCAGAGCTAAGACAGAACTACAACACAGAGGCCAGGCATGCCTGTGCAGGGAAGGGAGGTGATGAGGGTCAATCATTGTGCACGGAGGTGGAGTATACAGTGGCTCTTCTCAGCTTTCCCCTGCGTTTCCAAGAGACATGCGTTAGTGCTTTAGTCTTTTGAGACATCCCTTGAAAACCAAAGCCTGCCTTCATCTGGTTGGCAGAAGGTGCAGTCTGTCATCTACCATGGAGATGCACAGAACAAAGGCTCGAAGAAGCTGTCTGGTAAGGCAACCTCCTCAATTACATGTAACGCCTACCTCCACCTCCATGCCACAGGTCAGATTCTAACCATTAGAACAACGCTTACTCTCGTCTTACGAAAACACAGACTGACTGTCAGAAATGCTATGGAGGTGACCAGTCGAGCCTGGACTGACTCCCATTGCTCTTTCCACCTCTCCTAGGTCATTTGGCTTTCCACTCTCTAGCCCCTCAGTGTCAATACTAGTTATACAGAAGTCAGAGAAAATAAGTTACGGAGCCCTGACTTACTGCCAGCATGAATGTGGAGATCAGGGTATGCACAACACAGTGAGTTTTCAGGCTGTGCCTTGCCTTAGGAGACTCCATTTTCAAGCAGCTTTTGAGTGGATGTTGAGGGAGAAAGATGGCTCCTGGGTGGACCCAGAAACTGTATCATCTGTCAGGAAGGACTCGGTCAGCAAGCACTGACTGATAAATGACTTAAGCCTGGGATTAAAAAGGGAGCCACCCTGTAAGTTTATCAGGTTGAATTGAGAGCATGGGAGCTCATGAGTGAGTGGATTTAAATCATACCAGAGAAGCTAGGTGGAGGAACTTATCAGACACAGCAGACCAAGGAAAGGGTGTAACTGCCTCACCTGGACCACACAGAATGATGGGTACCTAACACTGTGATGGCATAGCCCCACGCCAATCCATTGTCTCATAGCTGGGTCAAAGATTGGTGTCAAAGCCTGACAAGCAGAGACTCTTGGATTGTCCCTGGAACATCAACTCAGCTTGGTCTTCTGCTGTTGATGCAACTTGCTCATGTCTACCTGTCCCTCTGTTCACTTGTCTGGACCCAACTCACTGGTTTTTTTGCTGCAGACATGGTTCCGCCTTTTCCTTAGCAGCTGAAACAGTTTTGCTCTCAGACCCCAGCAGAAGCTCTTTCTCAGCACTGATTTGGATTGTTATCTTCTCAATACAGATTCGCTCAACCCATTCCTGAAATCTTGGAGTTCTGCTGAAGACTCTTTAACTTGTATTAAAGCTTTATAAATGATGTATGTGCACACATGCATATAAGTATGGACATATTTACTGTGCGATGTGTAATATGAGTCAGTATTAGTAATTAAAATCGGAGTGAAAAAAATCCTGTATTCATTTTTGAAAGATTATCAAGGTAGACAGAATTATATGACAAATTGCTGTCACCGAAACCTCTGAACCTTGTAAATTTGTTGTCTTTCTGTCACGTCAGGGCTACTGGTGTGTCTCCACTGAAGCTCAAGATCCACCCAAACTAATCTTTTCTGTACTTGTGTCTGCAAGTCTGTCCTGTCTTCAGTCCCTCATTACCCCAGTCCAGTCCAGTCCAAGGCTGTGCAGGTGAAGGTAGTGGTGCATCTCCGCATGAGTGTGCTGCTTGCCTTTTGGAATTGCCTGGTTAAAGCCCAGGCCAGCACACTGCGCTGATGTGGTCCATTTTCCCACTGTATAGATCACAGAAAGGGAAGAGATTCATCCATCCCAGGCATGCTGTGCCTGCAGAGCCAAGGCACGTGAAAGGTGAGGTCTCTAAGAGTCACTTGAGTACACCCCTTTGGGTCCTCTGCTGAGAGTTTGACAGAAATTCTGACTTGGGGCTTCTGAAGGCAGAAGGACTCCTAGCTGGCTCTCCCAAGTGTGGCCAGTTAGGTACCCCACGTGATCGCCTGATCCCGTTGACAAAGTCTGTTCACAGCACAGATTTTGGGTCAGAGACACATTGGGACCAAAGACAGACAAGGAGGGTGATCTGTTGAGATTGGCTCAGAGCTCTGACACCTGCTTAGGTGTGTCACCAGAGCTAGGTCAATTATAAATCTCGTGGGAAAGAGGGGAGAGGAAGGGGAGGAAGATAAGGAAGAGGAAGATTCTAGTCTTTAAAAGTGTACACAGTTTTTGTTACATGGGCTGGGACACAGCCAATCCAAATCTGTTCCTATCAGTAGGAGAGGTCAGATCTACGGACCGAAAATAATTTTGTGGTTCTTGCCCTTGATGGCTTTGAACCCAGTGATTGTCAATCCACTGGGTGTCTGATCTATGGGTTTGATGTAGCCTGAAGCCAGGCACATAGTGGATGGTACTCACTTTGGGGAAACTCTGCACACCCCATCTGAGAATGTTGTCCCAGCAGACTTATCCAACTTACTGACCCACTGTCCCTTTCTAAGGAAGCATCTGGCTTCCACGTCCCCTTGTTATGCCATGCATGAGATTGCATACAGAATGACCCTGTCTGAGGGAAATCAGAGCAGGAACTCAAGGCAGGAACCTGGAGCAGGAACTGAAACAGAATCATAGAAGAGTGCTGCTTACTGGCTTACGCTCCATGGCTTGCTCAGCTTGCTTCTTTGACACCTCAGAACCACCTGTCCAGGGGTAGCACCACCCACAATATGCTGGACCCTCCCACATAAATTACTAATTAAGACAGTACCCCATAGACTTGTTTCCAGGCCAATCTTATGGAAACATGTTCTCAATTGAGGTTCCCTCTTCTAAGACTCTAGGCTGTGTCAAGTTGACATCAAAACTAGCCAGCACAGACCCCAAAGCCCATGGCTGCCCCTTTCCATATGATTCGCAATCACAGTTACACCCAAACTTACACCAGGCATTTCCTCCACATTTGCTGGAGTTCATCAGCCTTTGTCTCTTCTGATCCTCCCTCAGCTTCCGTGCTTGGGCTCAGCTGATGTGATGGTCCATTTATCTCGAGGAGACCAGAGCTTCCCAAGCAAAATGTAGGAGCTTTGGCATTGAGATCTAGACCTGATGCTGGAGCTGGGAGCTCTTTTTAACCTCTGGCTGTATTGAAAGGGAAGTCCTTTCCAAGAGTGGTGAGGGAGTGAGTAGTGAGAAGCCCTAGCCCAAGCCGCTCTCCTAAAGCAACTTCTCCGAGTTGGTGTGTGGTGAAGACTCCCCAGCAAACCCCACCCATACAGACGCTGAAATGTGAAGGTGGCGGATGGCCGGTGAGCACTGGGCTGAGGATTCAGACTCCAGGACTTCCTCATTGTCATCTCAGCATAACTCTGAGAGAGCTGGCCAAGCCCATGCCTAGCTCCAAGTCTCTTTCTCCCTGGACTGATGGACTAAGACTCTCGGAGTTCCTTCAAGGAGGAGCCTACACAGCAGACTTCCCTCCTTTTCCTTGGCCCCTGCTCTCTTCCCTACTGTTTTGAGAGGAGATACTCTATCAAAATTCCCGAGACAAATTCAGTTTTTCTATTTCCTTGTCTTACTCCCTGTCTTTTGTGTCCCCCCAACCCCTCTTTTGTGTCCCCTCCCACCCCACCCCACTTTCCATCAATGGAACACTCTACTTTGAACATAGTTATTTACTCCTAAAAATAATTACCAAGCTTCTATGGCCTCCACGCAAACAGCTCCTAATTTACGTGGGCTGTGTGCTTCTGTCCTTTTGCAGGGAAATTACTGGTCTGTTCCATCTTGATTAACTCTTAACTGGATAGAGAATGCTTATTCTGCCATCACACATGGAGCCAGAAACATAATTGGCTATTTCCCCTCACATTTGAGAACAATAATGAGTTCAAACATGGCACCGTGGCCTCCCCTGTGCCGAGACATGGTGGAATCATACAGAGAACACCACATTATATTAGCTCAGAAAAAGGATTAAAACAATAATGAATCTGGCCAGCTGGTGAGCTGCGAGCACAGAGGCTTTGCTCAGTGTCAATGAAGTGGGACAGCCTTCATATGGACACATCTCTTCCCCATTCCCCCAAGTTGGAGCCACCACTGGGGTCACAGCCACCTCCTGAGACTGAGGAGATAGTTTTCTGATCAGCCAGTGTCTAATGTTGAGGGTTTTTTAAAATGGTAGTTTTCATTTCCCCAGAAAAGCAAAACCAGCCAAATTCTATGTAAAGTTCTCATCTCTGTTTTTGTGAATGAGGCTGAGGTAATGGCCTCCTCTTCTCCCAGTCTGGACCTAAGCAAACTGAAGGGACATGGAATATAGGTGACTTCAGAGCCTCACTGCTACACTTCCAAGTATCTCATCATAGATGAAGACAGGGAAAGGTGTGGAATTATTCAATTGTTTGCATTTATCATGCTGTGGGGCCTTTTTATTCTGTAATTTTGACGTTTTTGTGTTTTAGGGCCTACCTTGCTAGGAACCTGGAAAGATTGTCTTTCTCAGGGCATGCTAGTTTCTAGAGGCAGAAAAAACAAAACAAAACAAACAAACAAACAAAAAACCTGAGTCTTCTTTCATGTGCTAAGCAACCAACTCAGAACCAGTAGCAGACACATTCTGATCTAGCTCTTACTCTCTGGCTACTGCTTGCCCTAGTTCCCCAGATCCAGGCACCAGACAGATGGAGACCCCGCCCCCCCCACCCCTTCCCCGCTCCAAAACCCAGATGGACTGACACAGAGCATCAGTCCCTCTCATGCAGGACCATCGGTTCCCATGGCAACCAGGGTAAAGCCCTGGCCTAAAATTTCCTTTCATATTTTGCCTTCTGTCTAACCCTGGTGTTCTCCTGTGAATTCTTTCCTGGGGTCACGGCTTGGCTGTTCCTCCTCTTGGGATCTGACTACAGTAGCCATCCCCTGGTCTGGGGGCCTTGATAGTCCTAGGAAATAATAAAAACTACGTTTTTAAACAGGTTCCAAATGCAGGCCATGTGGGTTCAGTGTTTCTACTCGGCAAATTTAATGGTATGTAAAACTATGTATAAAACAGGACCTCAACTCAATGCTGGGGTTCCAAAAAGAGAGAAATCTGTTTGTTTTTGACACCAGGGTGCCCACAACCTGTTGAGAATGTTGGACACCCAAGTAGTCATCACAAGGGGAGAGCTGCCAGCATAGTGTGTGGTGTGGGAAGAGACCAGAGACGAATATTTCCTCTTTGGAGTTGGGTCACAGTGCAGGATGTCAAGGGAAGTCTTCAAAAAAATGACGACATGTCATGTGACAGTCCCTTAGGGTGTGTGACCGTAAGATGGGGTGGGAGCATGTGTTTGCATTACATCTGCAGGAAGAAGTCCCCGTTCTGCAGACAGTAGGTGCCTCATGTGTGCTTGTCATCCGTAGGAGAGGGTTGCTGCTGTGAGTATAAATGAACCTTGGACCCTTCAGGCAAGAGTGGGCCTCACATTCTTCCAGCTAAGAAGCAGCAAGTGTTGGTGCTACAGGGCGCTCTGGGGCTAGAGGAGCTCTTTTTGTCTGGCTCATACTGTGTTAAAATATAGAATTGCAGGCCTGTAAACATAGCTCAGTCAGTAATGTGCTGGCTGTGCAAACAGGAGGACTGGAATTCAACTCCCAGAACTCAAGGAAAAAAACCTCCTACCCCACCCCCCAAAAGCTAGGTGTGGTGCTCCGGCTTACAATCCCAGTGGGGCAAGGTAGAGACAGGAGGATCCTTGGGCGTTGCTGGACAACCAGCCTAGCCAACTTGATGATTCCAGGCCAGGGAGAGACTCTGTCTTAACACACACAGTGGACAGTGTCATGAGGAACAACAGTCAAGGTTGACCTCTGGCCTCTGAGCATGTATGCACACATGGGCATACATGGACAAGTGCACATATGTATGCACATAAAATAGAGAACCAGCAGCCCACATCTAATAATGTGGAAATTTCACATAAAAACTTTTCATTCGCATGTTTCTGGAGGAAATGAAGTTTGGAGTTGGAGTGTTTTTTTTTTTTATTTAATTTTTTTAATTTTTATTTTGCAATACAATTCAGTTCTACATATCAGCCATGGATTCCCTTATTCTCCCCCCTCCTGCCCCCCTCATCTTCCCCCCAGCCCAACCCCCATTCCCACCTCCTCCCGGGTAAAGCCTTCCCCGCGGACTGAGATCAACCTGGTAGACTCAGTCCAGGTAGGTCCAGTCCCCTCCTCCCAGGCTGAGCCAAGTGATCCTGCATAGGCCCCAGGTTTCAAACAGCTGACTCATGCAATGAGCACAGGACCAGGTCCCACGGCCTGGATGCCTCCCAAACAGATCAAGCCAATCAACTGTCTCACCCATTCAGAGGGCCTGATCCAGTTGGTGACCCCTCAGCCATTGGTTCATAGTTCATGTGTTTCCATTCGTTTGGCTATTTGTCCCTGTGCTTTATCCAACCTTGGTCTCAACAATTCTCACTCATATAAACCCTCCTCATTCTCGCTAATTGGATTCCCAGAGGTCCACCTGGGGCCTAGCCATGGATCTCTGCATCCAGATCCCTCAGTCGTTGGATGAGGTTTCTAGCACGACAATTAGGGTGTTTGGCCATCCCATCACCAGAGTAGGTCAGTTCGGGCTGTATCTCGACCATTGCCAGCAGTCTGTGGTGGGGGTATCTTTGTGGATTTCTGTGGGCCTCTCTAGCACTTTGCTTTTTCCTATTCTCATGTGGTCTTCATTTACCATGGTCTCCTATTCCTTGTTCTCCCTCTCTGTTGTTGATCCAGCTGGGATCTCCTGCTCTCCCAAGCTCTCTTTCCCTCGACCCTCGCCCTTCACTACCCCCACTCATGTCCAGGCTGTTCATGTAGATCTCATTCCATATCTCTGTCATTGGGCAATCCCCGTGTCTTTCTTGGGGTCCTGTTTTCCAGGTAGCATCCCTGGTGATGTGAGTAGCAGTCCAGTCATCCTTGTTCTACATCTAGTATCCTCCTATGAGTGAGTACATACCATGTTTGTCTTTCTGAGTCTGGGTTACCTCACTCAGGATGATTTTTTCTAGATCCATCCATTTGTCTGCAAACCTCATGATGTCATTGTTTTTCTCTGTTGAGTAGTATTCCATTGTGTATATGTACCACATTTTGTTTATCCATTCTTCAGTTGAAGGGCATCTAGGTTGTTTCTAAGTTCTGGCTATTACAAACAATGCTGATATGAACATAGCTGAACAAGTGCTCTTGTGGTGTGGCTGAGCATTCCTTGGGTATATGCCCAAGAGTGGTATAGCTGGATCTTGGGGACCACTTCTTAAATAGAACACCAGTAGCACAGACACTGAGAGAAACAATCAATCAATGGGACCTCTTGAAACTGAGAAGCTTTTGTAGAGCAAAGGATACGGTCAACAAGGCAAAGCGACAGCCTACAGAATGGGAAAAGATCTTCACCAACCCCACATCTGACAGAGGACTGATATCCAGAATATATAAGGAACTCAAGAAATTAGACATCAAAATGCCCAACAGTCCAATTAAGAAATGGGCTATAGAACTAAACAGAGAATTCTCAACAGAGGAAACTCAAATGGCTGAAAGACATTTAAGGAATTGCTCAGCATCCCTAATCATCAGGGAAATGCAAATCAAAACAACTCTGAGATACCACCTTACGCCTGTCAGAATGGCTAAGATCAAAAACACTGAAGACACCTTATGCTGGAGAGGATGTGAAGCTAGGGGAACTCTCCTCCACTGCTGGTGGGAATGCAAGCTTGTACAACCACTTTGGAAATCAATATGGCACTTTCTTAGAAAATTGGAGTTGGAGTTTTGACTGAAGCTGCTCGTTGGCTGGTTCAGGGATGCTATCATTTGCCTCCATCTTACCTGAACACTGTAACCATTGTGCTATGTGTTTGGTTTCCAAAAGCATTTCCAGATTGATGTCCAAACAATCTTCCTCCTTCATCACCTCCTTTTTTGTGTGATGAATAATTGTTGAGAAGGTTGAGGTCTGAGATGGGCAAAGACTTGCATACTGAGGCAAATGGGGCACCTAGTCTTCCTGACTTCGAGTCTTCCACAAAAAGATGCCTCGCAGAAAACAACATATCTGCCTGAAACTTGCGCTGATTTACTCTACACTTACTCCATTCCAGGGAATGTGATCTCACTAGAGAATGGGAAATTGAAACACTAGGAACTAACTCAGACTCGGCTAAGAATTAAGGAAAAGGAGGATCAGGAAAAGGAGGAAAGCAAACAATATGAAATATACTTTATATTTAAGGAGATTTGATGAATGTCTTTAGAAATACTTATTCTTAAAGAAAGAAAAGGAATCATTTTGGAAAGGGAAAGACAGCTACGGAATTTACCAAATTAACATACCATGTACTGCCTCAGTAATTACTTGTTAGCTGAATTAAAACAAACCAACCTGAAAGTTGAAGAACAGAACAAGCAGACTAATTAGAATGCTGATGTGAAACACTCAGAACTCATGCTTTATCTTGAATTTATCAGCAGAATACAATTTCAAATTTCTTCAGTATAAGCGGTCCGGTGGCTCAGTGGTAAAATGGATTGCCTTGATTTGTCCTTTGCTATGAGATGAAAACTGATTTTGTCCAAGCTGAGAACCAGCACCCTTGGGCCATCTGAACCAGCCCTCTGCCCTTTGATCTGATCTCAGCTACTGTGATTTTCAAAAAGCAGTCATTCTCAAAGTGTAAAGAGTCAGATCTGAATTTCTAGTTTGTACTTGAAATGACTTTTATCAATTTGAATCTACAGAACAGAAAAATCATTATATGTTAGGCACAGAAGGGATCGATTATGTCAACCCCCCCCCCCCGTGAGGAAATACAGCCAGAAGAAAACGTAATTTATTTGAAATAATGTAGTTAGAGCTGGGAAGTGGTTCTTCCTGAGTCAAAAAACTTGCAGATCTCTGAATCTTGTTCAATGTAGTGCTTTTTGTTTGTTTGTTTGTTTGTTTGTTTACACTTCGGCTTTTAGAGACAGGGTCATATATATTCCAAGAATCTCAAACTTACTATGGAGCCAAGGATGACCTTGAACTCCTGACCCTCTCGCCCCTCACCTCCTAAGTGCTGGGATTACAGGTATGTGCCACCACACTAAGCAATTTTTTTTTTTTAAAGTGGCAGAGGTATTCCCAAAAAATGGTCGTTATGCATTGTATTTATAAGATGCTTTTGTCAGTTGGCCAGCGTCCTCAACAAGTTTAGAGGACCAGCCAGGGTGTTCCCACAGGAGTGACATCAGCCACTGGTCCATGGTTGCTGCTCCTTCAGAAGTTTTCAATATTCATCATGTGGCAGTCCACATGGCATCCACGTGGCAGTCCTTCTAGCTAGGTGCTCGCACACATCCAGTGTGTTTACTTAGAAGATTTGCTCTGAAGCCAGATTGTCAATTAGCTTCCGTCTTTGTATACATAATGATAAATTGATCTCTCGGAAGTTGCCTCAGCCTCCTGATAAGAAGACATTGTCACCCTTCCAAGGAAGCGAGACAGATGTAACACTTTGGGCAGGTTTGTATTCTAATACGCATTGGTGACCTGTAAAGGAGGGACATTTTTAACCAACTATGTAAGGATACGATGTTTCCTTCCCTTCTCAACATGTGTTTGTGTTTGTATGTGTATATGTGTGTAATGTCTGTGTGTGTGCTCACATATATGTGTGTATGTGTGTGTGTTGCATAAGAACATTGGATGGACCATTCAGCTGCCCTAAAAACAGTTGGTAAACCTTGACTCGGGTTTCCTGTTTCATTTCAGTGTTTTGAGTTTGATGTAGGATTTTAAAGCCCTTTCTTTCAGATGCTGTTTATTTAGGCTGTAGACTTTCTGAGCATAATTCTAATGTGTATTCTCTGCAATGTGTCTCTTCCCCTGTCTCCAAATAGCCTGTCCCTGCAATTTAGGTTCCCTCTCAGGGATTTTTGGTCCCTTATTTCCAAGTGGTTGCTTTCCAAATACTAATTTCTAATTTATTTCATTTCGAGTCAAGAAGAATCTTGTATACTTTTTAATTGGGGAAATTCATTGCAGTTTTTACTTTGCTCTGGAAGATAATTTCTAATAAACTTTCCATGTTTGTTTGAAAGGGATGAATAGACTATGCTTTATAAAGCTTATTATTTTCTATAAATACATTTTAAAAATTTTATTATCCAGTTTGTTTTTTTCTCTTGGCTTATTCTCTGTTTGATAAAAAGAAGTCTGCTTCTCTCCCATTCTGATTCTACCTTTGTTTTCTCATCTCCACATTTCATGGCATCACTCTTCAGTACACAATTACCTGCTTATTCTGTTGAAGGCTTGATTTTTTTTTTTTTTTTTTTTTTTGCCTAGGAATTAGAATGCATCTGATATGGACACTTTTTCTTTTGCTTGGTATTATGTCATGATTTCTTGTCCTTAAGGAAGATGTACATTCTAAGCTCATTTTTATATTCCTTTGAAACCCCACTAAAGAGGCAGCGTACATGTGTTAAAACCCTTGCCCAGCCACAGCCAGTGCTTCAGCATCTCCCCAAGAGATTGCTGCTGCTGGTCGCCTCTCTCACACTATGTCTGGCTGTGGAAGTGAATGAGTGCATGCACTCGCACTTTAAACAACTTAATGGCAGCACACTCTACATTCTGTCCCATACATTGTATTTTCCAGGGATCATTTAGAATATTCCAGTTGTTTTCATACAGTTTATGAAACTGGAAGATTTTGTTAAGACACATTATGGTGTCCTTATGAACGACTGTTCGGATGGATGTTCCAATTTTAAGTGCTTTAGACTGAAAGCTGGGTGTTCTCTGTCTCAGATGACTAAGTTCATGCCCCGTATTCCTTCTGTCTGAAAATGGATTCCTCACTCCCTTCAAAAACTCGAGTCCTGCTTTCTACACTTGATGTCCCCTGGGTCCCCACTCTCAGGGTCTCACCAGCTGACAGACCTGCTGTCTGTGTTGTCCAGACTCTGCTCAAGTCTACCGCCTTCTTCACACCCTGCTGCCTCAAGGGACTTAAGTCCCTGCCCCTGTGATCTGGAGGGTCACTCACGTCTGTTCCTGCCCATCTTCACTCTCCACAAACAATGGTATTAAACTGACCACTGTACCATGCACATCTCTGTCCCCGTCTCCTGTTTACACCCCTCCTGGCCTCACCATTTCCTTTAGCATGCAGTTCATCATCGTTAGTGTGATTCACAAGGCTGTGAGTGACCCAGCGCCACTGTCTCGTCCAGCCCCTTCTTCCTTTTCATACAGCCACATTAGCAATCAGATGCAATTCTTAATTCTTAAATCCATTTCAGTTTCCAAATTCAGACCTCCATATATACTGTTTCCTTTTCATGTAATGATTTATTTTTACAATTTACCTCTTGATTAGCAAACTTTGGATCATATTTTACATTTCAGTTTGGAGCTACTCTGGCCCATATCACCCTACTTCTGCTTCCCATAGCAGGCCATTCTGTCCCTTTCTGAGGCGCTGACCTTCCTATGTCCCACTTCTAAGAATGCCTGTGATGAGACCCAGCTCACTCAGATAACCCAGCATACTTACCCAGTCAAGATCCATAGCTCCTTCACGTCTGCCAAGTCCCTCGTGTACAGAAAATGGCATATGGACCTATCAGGAAGTGGCTATCTCTGGGACCATTGCTCTTGCTCCGCCTGTTCAATATTCTTGGTTTAGGGAGATAGCCAGGGAGAGAAATCTATTTTGGAAACATTTTCATTCCCACAGTGCTCAGATTCATTTGTCTGGAAAATTGCCTTTTGGGCAGCTGAAAAATGAGGCCTTGGTGAGCTCTGGCCCCCAAATTAAATATCTCCGACGTGAGCCCTGTCACCGTGAAGGTGGTACAGGAGCCTCTGCCTGGCTGAGGAAAAGTCACGGCTCTGTCCCATGAGTGTAAGCACCCAGGTGAGCTGCCACACAGCTTCCCCAACCTCCACAGCTTTATTTTGTACAACGAGGGGCCGAAGTCCTGGAGGTCGGTCACCTCAGGTTCAATACTTGCTCTTTCTTCAGATGCCTCTTGATAAGCTAAGTTGTAAACTTTCTGCAGAATGGCTGACCTCTGAAATCAATGAGGTGTGTGTGTGTGTGTGTGTGTGTGTGTGTGTGTGTGTGTGTGACACAGCACATGTGTGGGAGTCAGAGATCAACTTTGTGGAGTTGGTGCTCTCCTTCCACACGTATGTGTGTTCCAGGAACCACGTGTCTGTTTTTACCCACTGAACTATCGCTCTGACCCTAAGCACAGAGATTTCAGAGAAGCTCTACGCCATAGACTAATAGCAACTTTATTAGCACTTTTACAAATTTCATAGTCCTGGGCCTGAGGAGACAGCTCAATTAACAAGTAGAAGTTTGATCATTAGCAACCCTGTAAAAAGCCAAATATGGTAGACCATGCTTGTAATCTCAGTGTTAGTGAGGCGGAGACGGGGGAATCCCTGGGGCTTGCTGGCTAGCCAGTCTAGGGAAATCAGTGAGCTTCATATTCAGGGAGAGACCTTGCCTCAAAAAACAAGGTGGAAGACTCCCAAGGCACATTGAGCTGTTCGGTTGAGCTCTGGCCTCTCCACACATGTACACATCTACCTTCACAGACTACCCTCTCCACATCATTGCATCGTCCTGTCTATGTGCTGCAAGACCCCATAAAGGCATCATGCCACTGAGAGAGACCTCTGAGTCTCCATGACCCACACGAAGCACCAGGCTGCCTCTCCTTTCTCCCATGTTGTGTGGTTGATATATTGTGCATCCCAATAAACTTATCTGGGGGTCAGAGAACAGAACAGCCACAATATTAAACATAGAGGTTAGGCAGTGGTAGCACACGCCTTTAATCCTAGCATTCCAGAGGCAGAGATCCATTTGGATCTCTGTGAGTTCAAAGCCACACTGGAAACAGCCAGGCATGATGACTCAAGCCTTTAATCCCAGGAAGTAATGGCAGGAAGCAGAAAGGTATTTAAGGCGTGAGGACCAGGAACTAGAGCTGGTTAAGCTTTTAGGCTTTTGAGCAACAGTTCAGCAGAGATTCATTCTGGATGAGGACTGAGAGGCTTCCAGTCTGAGGAAACAGGATCAGCTGAGGAATTGGCAAGGTGAGGTGGCTGTGGCTTTTTCTGCTTCTCTGATCTTCCATCATTCACCCCAATACCTGGCTCCAGGTTTGTTTTTATTAACAAGACCTTTTAAGATTCGTGCTACAATGCTGACAAGGTCTTGCTTTGCTTTTGTGCTGAAGCTTGTGACCTGTCCATGATTTTCCCACAGGTCTGCACAGAGCGCTGAGAATCTGTAAAAATCGGGAGATTTTTTTAGTGACATTTTAAAGCTACAGAATAGTGATGGATAACAGGCAAATCGTAACAATTATTTGAGTTGGGATTGCAATTAACCATTCCCAGTCTTCTTGGCAGAATTAAAGAGTGTTTTAGAGACTTGGTATTGACTGGATTTCTCATTTGGTACAGATGGTCTGCATGATTTATCTGTGACCACTGCATCTTCCTCTTGCCTCTGATGTTAGCAATTTGCTAACGATTTGCTGGGCAGTTTGGGACTATCATGACTGTACTAGGTCTGCTAGCCTCATTCTATACAGATATCCTCAATTTGTGTGTTTAATATTCAGCAAGCAGAAATAGCTAGAATAAGCTTGCTTCAAAAGAACTGAAAATGAATAGACAAAAAACAACTATGAAAACTTTTTAAAAGCCTGCCTGCCATAAAAGGTGATTTTCAGAGAAAGCATAATGCCTGCCCAGTCTTCTGTTTTCATCTTTTTGTTGGGGTGGAGATTCACCGAAGGCAAAGTCCATTTTCACTCCAGGGATAAATGGGAAAGCAGAAAACAGTGAGGAATTTTAGCAGGGGCTCTTCCTCATGTCTACTTGATTGTCTGGGGTTCTTTTTACTTTCCCTCATGTTCTCTACTATAGGGGTCTCAGTTTTTACTAAGAATGTACAAGAATCGCTTGTAGATGGTGAACCTACAGATTTCTGGGCCTGTCTGTGATCTGGAGGAGTGACCCTAGAATCTGCATGTGTAACAAGTTCCTAGGAAGCCTGGTGTTACCAGCCAGTGAACCCTGTGCTGACGGAAGCCGTTTTACCACAGGGTGACAAAAACTCAGTGGATAAGCAGGAGTAAATGATCTCCCTTGTATGCTTAGCTTCTCTCGCTGTTTTCTGTCAGTATTCATCCTTTGATATCTGTCTTACTTTGTTGAAGTTAATTTGAAAGATCCAGAGGGAAGTTTGCACATCCAAACCAAGGAAGCCCAATGTATCACAGCCCATATTTCCCAAACACCCAGTGTCATAACTCTTACTGCTGCTTTGATATATGAGAATGACACGGAGCAACAGTGTCCCTGCCAACGGACTCCTTATATCAGAGAGCTGAACATGCTCAGCTGCCAAGGCAGCAGGAGTCTACTCTATGGGTCCGGTCATGCGAGTAGTCAGGGACTACTCTTGCTGTTGGAGGAACTCTTGCTGACATTGACCCAGGGACTTTTCTTGCTGCCTTCATCCTTATCATCAAAAGAAAGCATTGGCTTTGTCCTTTGAAGTAGTCCAGCGTCTCAAAAGGAGGCTAGAAGGCAGGTTGTTTGTGCTGTCTCTAGTGTTCACTACTAACCATCTCTATGACCTCTGGCTAGTCCTCGCTCATTTCAGGACCTCAGTCTCTTTGTTTGTAAACAGAGCTCACTCTAATCCTAAGAGCCTTTCTTACTCATGGTCTACACCAAGACCATATGGTGGCTGAAGATTCTAGCTGGGTGGGATTTATTTAAAACAAAACAGAAAAAAAAAATCAAAGAAACCCAGTGGCAAGAAGGACATCACTCAGAACACATGGGCCAGATAGACAAGAGAGCTGGTGTGCTCATGTCAATCCCACCATGGAGAAAGGAGGACCTGGGCCATGGAGATGAGGAGTTTGGATGCTGGGCTATTAGCTCCCCAACTCGCTGCTCCCCACAATCTCCTGGCTCCAGGAAGCCCAGCTGTAGGCCTGCTATTTGCTATTTGTGTGGATTGAGTTTTAGTCATCTTCTTCTAGGCCTCTGCTAATTCCTTTTTCTATCAGATACCTACTTCTCTCCTTATCCCCCTTGAGATAAACAACAACAAAACCCCTCAATATTATTAAGTACTTACTGTACGATCAATGTTTTATATACATTTGATATTTACTCTCTAAAAGTGTGCTGAAGTTATGACTGCAATTTCTATTTGATAGATGAAGGCACAATTTCCAAGAGTTTAAATGTTGTCTCTTCCCAGCACAGTGTCAGGGATTACCATGCTCAGCAGACTTCTAGCTTATTATTTTCTAAGTTTTGACCATCTGAAAAATTAAGGCATCTTTCATGTAACTCCTGGGCATGCTCCATCGACTGTCAGACTCTGCATGCATTTCAGCTGCCGGCTTCTCCTGAAGATGTCCTGGGCCACCAATCCCATCTTTCTCAGAGGGTAGCCTTAGGGCCCTTTTTATTCCCTGATCGACATCTGTCCTCTTCCCATTCTACTGGCCTTTTCTTCCTTCATCTACTTTTGTGTTTTCCTTTTGATGTCAGAACTCAGTTTTCCTCCATATTTTAAGTTCCTCTATACTCAGCCCTGCTCTAGGGCCAGGGGCTTCCTTGTTCTTTATGGACTACGGATGTTTGAAGAATGGTATAATATCTAAGGCCCCGTGGAGCTGGATTTTGATGAATGGGCAGATACAGACTTGGATTCACAAAGAGAAGATGTTTTTAGCACAGAGAAAATGCACAGAGTGCTGGACTGTCCACTGGGCTAGCTCTGTGCTTCCAACAAGCCTCTTTTCCTGTGTCGATGGAGTAGGAAGTGTGGTGTCCACCCCTTGGGATTATTGGGAGACTTCAGTGAAGTGATCTGGGCAAAGCACTCCAGCACAGGGCTTGGCACATTACAGATGCTTCGTCTGTTGCCTTTAGGTTATTATGATTGGCTGGCTGTGCTAGTAATAAATTCCCACTGTTGCCCGTCCCCTGGCATATTCAGAATATTTGCTGTTGGGAAGATGGCCAAAGGAATTCAAGAATCAGTGTAAGGCCTTTCTAACTCTGATATCTTTTTAACTCTTGAGAGCCCTTTTGTTCCGTGGGCAGAATATCAATTTTCAGGCATCTTTCTTCTCAGGCAAACACACACACACACACACACACACACACACACACACACACACACATACATTTGGAGTTTTCTTTTTGCATTTGACCCTTATGCTTCACTGAAGCCCATCATGGTGACTTCATTTCATTGTTGGCTGTAGATTATTTCAACATGAAACTCTTAAATATTGGAATAAGACTGAAAGCCATGAAACAGGAAAAGCTACAGGCAAATCTTGGTAAGTATTAGAAGAACTTAAAATCTGGAGAATGTTATATCCTGTAGAAATTTCTAGAAAGATATGACTTTACGACGGTACTCATGGAGGGACCATGGCTTATCTAACTCTCACAGGTAATCATGTCTGGGTGATGCTAGCACCCACACTGTCCCATTGAAGAGTATTAGACAACATTGGATCCCATATATATGGTACCGTGTGTGTGTGTGTGTGTGTGTGTGTGTGTGTGTGTGTGCATTCATGTGAATGTGCATGTGATTGATGTTGGGTGTCTGCATCAATCATTTTCTGCCTTATTTTTAAAACAGAGTCTTTTAGTGAACCTTGAGCAGGCTGATGCAATTGGACTAGCTGGCCAGAAAGCCCTAAGAGTCCCCGTGTCTCCACCTCCCCAGCTCTGGAATTACAGGTGCACTCCACTTCTACTCTTTTATTGAGTGGGTGATGGGATTGAACCCATTTTCTCATGCTTGTACAGCAAGCACCTTACCCACTGAGCCACCCCCACCTGAGTTACAGTTTCCTTATTTACTTTAAAATAGTTATAAAATCTTAGTCCTCTTAGGTTTTTACTTCCTCCATGTATTCCTCTGGTCAAGGATAGGTGTGTGTGTGTGTGTGTGTGTGTGTGTGTGTGTGTGTGTATGTGATGTGTATTTTTCTGTAAGAATAAAATGAAGGTCAAAGGGTGACTTTTATTGAAAAACAAAAGCCTATTCTATAGTCAGCCATGTCACAAAAGGTTTCAGAAATGCCGCTGGAGCACTTTGTGTCTTGTAAGAGAAAGTACATTTTTTTTCCTGTGGGTATTCATATTGCAGAGAGCTGAGTCTTCTGTACTGCCCTGTGTTTCTTGATGGGCCTTGCAGTGTTTGCACATAGTAAACGCCCACTCAAGAGTTCTTACATTAGGCTGGAGAAATGGCTCAGTGGTTAAGAGCACCAGGTGCTTTTGTGTAGGACCTGCATTCTGTTCCTAGCACCCACAGGACAGCTCACAACCATCTATAACTCCAGTCCCAGGAGACCTGACACACTGTTCTGCCCTCTGTAGACATCAGGCACTCATAGAGTACACATACATACATGCACACACTCACACATACATATGAAGTAAAATAAATGAATCTTTTAGAAACAATTATTAAAATATGTGAATATAATTGAAAGGGCAGGTGTTGTCCCTGGGTCTCTCTTACTTTTAGTTGTTGGGATTTACCCCTCAGTGGGATTTCTATAGTAATATGTGTCTTTCTAACCCATCTTATAGTTCTTCAATCAACACTTACTTCAGGTGGTACTTCTGCCAAAGATAACCCTACTCAGAAGCCTTGGGATCTCATGCCATGTACCATAATGTTGTAGAATATTAGTTGAAGATGTGTTTCATTTATTTATGCTGTGGAACATTTGTTTAATGATGCAAAGATGTGTTGCATTCTTTTATGTTGCATTTGTTTAACTCTGTGAAGCTGTGTTACTTTGCCTGTCTAAAACACCAGATTGGTCTAATAAAGAGCTGAATGGCCAGTAGCAAGGCAGGAGAAAGGATAGGTGGAGTTGGCAGGCAGAGAGGATATATAGGGGTCATTTGGGAGCAAAAGATCCAGGAGAAGAGAAAAGGAGGAAAGGAGGATGCAAGGGAGCAGCCACCCAGCTACACAGCCAGCTACAGAGGAAGAAGGAAAGAAAGGTATATAAAATAGAGAAATATAAAAGCCCAGAGGCAAGGTAGATGGAATATAAGAAAAGCTGGCTAGAAACAAACCAAGCTAAGGCTGGGCATTCATAAATAAAAATAAACCTCCATGTGTGCATTTATTTGGTAGGTGGGTTCTGCTCCTCACTCCCCAACCCACCCCCCCCCCCCCCCCCGCCAAAGAGCTAAAAGAGTAAAGAGCAAAAGAAAAAAAAAACCAAAACAACAACTGCACCATAATACAGTTTGATGATTATCAGTATATCTGGAAGAAGACTGAAATTAACATGACCCACAGACAAAATACTTAAGATTGATGTCTCCTTCCATGTCTCAGATAGATTCTAAAGTTATTTCTGTGCAACTACTTCAAGTTGCCCTGAGGGCCTGTGTCTTCTGGTCCACAGTAGTATTGGCCAAATAAGTGTGTGTGTGTGTGTGTGTGTGTGTGTGTGTGTGTGTGTGTGTGTTAGGGAAAAGGAACAAGCTACTGCCATGTCTTACCTCTAGGACTCCTCAGCCAAAAAGCTTTTAGTTCCTGTCTCCTCACGCCTTATATACCTTTCTCTTCCCAGGCATCCCTTCCTTCCTAGTGCTGGGATTAATGTGTGCTTCCCAAATACTAAGATTAAAGGTGTGAGATCTCAAGTGCTGGGATTAAAGGTGTGTGTCACCACTGCCTGGCATCTATGTTTTCTCTAGTGACTTGTTCTGTTCTCTGATCTTCAGGCAAATTTCATTAAGGTTCACAATATATCACTACAACTTAGTCATACTAATCCCCTTCTACTCTGAAGAATGAGGCTGGTCCCTGAGCTCTTCATCCTTTACTGGGCACTGAGTGCTTGCTAATGAAATCCAACCTGGTTTCCCATTGGGCACTTGGCACCGGCTCAGACTTCCATCTGTAGACTCATCCTCATGGCGGTAGGGCTTAGATGCACTCCAGTGCATGGTGACTTCAGTGGTGCTGTCCAACCAAGCCAAGAGGACAGGAGCTGCTTGCATCCTGTGGCTGGTGTCACCCCACAAGAAAGAAGGAGTCTTTACTATGAGACTTTCTGGGGACCTGAGCGTTCTTTCTCTGCTTGTGGGATCCCTTAGAGAGCACATGCCTGCTCTGTCCTGGACTCCAGATATCTAGGAGGCCATCCTCAAGCAAGGCATGCAGACTTACCTTCTCTAATGAATCTACACAGAGAAGGAGTTTTTTTTTTGAGACATCTCACTATGTAACCCCTGGTTGGCCTGGAACTTGTACAGGCAAGGCTGACCTTGAACTCACAGAGGTTTGCTTCTCTCTTTCCCAGGTTCTGGGATAAAGGGTGTTTGCCACCAAGCCTGCCTCAGGAGACTTTTAACAGACACTAAAGAGCAGCATCCTTTACAGTTTTCTCAAAATGAGGGTTATGTTTTGGACTCCTCTTGAGCAGCTGAAATCACTTACTTAAGAATGGAGACACGCCAGGCGGTGGTGGCGCACGCCTTTAGTCCCAGCACTCGGGAGGCAGAGGCAGGCGGATCTCTGAGTTCGAGGCCAGCCTAGTCTACACAGCAAGATCCAGGACAGGCACCAAAACCACACGGAGAAACCCTGTCTCGAAAAAAAAAAAAAAAAAAAAAAGAAAAAAAAAAAGAATGAAGACACAGGACTAAAGGTATGGCTCAGGGGATACAATGCTTTCTGCATAAGCATGAGGATGCTAGTTCAGATCCTCAGAACCCACATAGAGAAGCCAGGTATGGCGGCATACAGAAACCCAGCATTGGGGGATGGAGAAGACCAGTTGATCCTGGGGCCTCCCTGGCCAGCCAGTCTAGCTGAAATGGTGAGCTCCAGGTTCAGTCAGGGGCTCTGCTTCAAAAAATAAGGAGTGACTGAGGAATTCACTCAACATCAACTTTTGGCCTCCACATGTGAATACACATACACACACACATAGACACACACGTAGACATAGACACAGACAGACAGAAACACATAGAAACACACAGACATAAACACATACATAGACACACCCACACACAGACCCCCCCCCCACAACATATAGCACATACCCAAATGAAAACAGAGGAAAGCGTTTTAAAAAAATTTAACTTCACACTTTGATTTTCACTCTTCTTTTTTCATAACTTAGCTCTTGTTTTCCCAGTGTAGATACTATGTATCACATATATGCATGCATATGCATGTACATATGGATGCAAGTGTACAGATATGCATGCACAAAGACATTTGTAGCAGTATTTGATGTAATTTTTTTTAAATCTGAGAATCAGGATTATAGCGATATAGCCCCCATCAAAACTTGGGACTGAATCTAGCCTTGTACTGCATTTTCCATTTTGTCATCACTTCAGATTGATTGAAAGTTACAATAATGGCACCAAAAACATCCTGTGTGTTCCCCAGCAACTTAAGTTTTAATATTTTGCCTCATTTATTTTCTTCTTACGTTGTGTGTATATATATTTTATATAAGTGCAAATGTTTGTTAAAATTCCTTAGCAGTTTGGGATTAAATTACAGCTATTTGCCCCCTTGGGGCTTCAGGACATATCTTCTAAAACCAAGGATGGTCTCTTATGTATCAGCTCTCAAAGTCAGGAAAGCAGTAGCCAGGTTCCAATTCTGCTGGCTGTCCCAATGACATGATAATGGAGAATCTAGATCACACAGTGCAAGCTGGTGGCTCATCTTTCTGGTTGCCTTTATGCTTTGAACAATGCCTCAGCTTCCTGTGCTATGACCTGAGTAGGTCCTGGAACCCTAACTGGGACCATGAGTAAATGAAGACCGGCACACAGACACACAGACATGCAGATGCACAGACAGAAAAGCCAGTATCGGGTGGGCCTGTGCTCAAATGGAAATGCACCAGCAGCAGTTGGAAACTCAGTGTTTATTTTATACACCTGGTCTGAGGAGTCGGCTTTGTTGTGTACGTTTGGAAGAGAAGGCAAGTTTAGCTAGTCTCGGAAGGAGGTCTTTATTTGGGAGCAGCCTCAGGCTGTAAACGTCATGGAGACAAGCTGGGGTAGATACTTCATGTACACACTGTCAGCATCTGTACAGGGACCAGAAGCCTTTGCCATTGCCACAGTCTGCTTCATTGGGGTCCTTGGCATGGCTGTGCTCATGTCAATAATACATGTTCACTCAAGACTTCATAACTCCTCACACTCTGGGTATTTCATAGCTTAGCACGAGCACGTGTGTGTGTGTGTGTGTGTGTGTGTGTGTAGTGCATGCATGTGTTTGTACATGTGTGTGTAGTGTGCATATGCAGGCCTGAAGAGGATGCCATCTGTTTTCTTCTGTTGTGCTCTGCCTATTCCTTTGAGCCAGGGTCTTTCATTCCAGCTAGGCAGGATGGCCAGCAAGCACCGGGGATCCTCCTGCCTCCGGCCTCCAGTGTTAGGACAGCAGGCCACAAACAGCATTTTTGTATGTGGGTGCTGGGGATTCATACTCAGGTCCTCCTGCCTGCACAGCCAGGGCTCTTACCGAGAGAGCCATTTCCCCAATTGAGCTTGACTTTTCGCAAGGTGTAGGTCAGTTCTTTTGTTCCATGTGCTCCAGTTTGGAAGGGGCTCAGTAGTAGGCTAATCCTGAATAGATTCAGATTACACAGTTTGGGGCTGTGGTGCTACATTCTTAGGGTCTGCTTAGAAATGTCATGTTGAATCATCCTGTCGCTAGTGATTTTTAAAATTATTTTTAAATCTACTTGTCGCAAATGTGTGTGTTTGTGCACCTGTATGTGTGTATACACATGCATGTGTGCTATGACATATATGTGGCAGTCAGAGGACGTCTTTCATGAGACAGTTGTCTATTTCCACCATGTGGGTCCTGGGGATCAAACCCAGGTTGCCAAGTACCTCACCTGCTGATCCAGCTCACAACCAGCTAGTAATGCTAATTGGCATATCTGAATAAAGGTGAGTTCTGTCAGGCATCCTTATCTGCCAGGATGAATAAGTACCACGTGGGGACATCCTTTCAAAGTGTATGAACATCCCCTTATGCATCAAATCCTCACCTCCTAATTTGAGAATCCACTGATGAGTCTTGCCTGGATAAATTATTACCATGAAACATGACAAATAGTGATTTTTCCCCCTTAGAATGGATTTCTTAACCCTTCAGTCCTTTAGATGATTTTAAGAATAATTTTACTAAATACTTAGCAAAGATCTTCACGGTCATGTGAGTGAGTTAAAAGTATCATGACAGAACCCCACAGGCAGGGTGGCTTAAGCAACAGAAACTGATTTCCTTCGAGCTCTAGACATTGGAAGTCTTGGGTCAAGGAGCTAACATAGTCAGGGATGTTCCTTCAGGGCCTCCTTCTGCTACCTCACCATGGGAGGGGCAGGGCAGGGGTGTTGGGAGAAGGAAAGATTATCAGGGGAACATTTTTTAACAAGCCACAGTCCTGTAGGACCCACCCCCATGACCTCATCCAACCCAATGCTTTCCAAAGCCCCTCTCTTGGAAGCTCTGAGCTACAATTGTGTAGATCTAGCATATAGACACCAGCCAGCTCACTGTATTAGGGCTGTAATAGTAATGTATGATCTTTACAAATTAATTCTGGGAACCAAGATCTTTGTAATAGAAAGTTTGCCTCCAGGGACACGGGGTATGATTTATTTTTTATAGTCTTACTTTATTTTATGTACCCAAAATGTATGTTTTCCTTCACCTACACGTAGGATTTTACTGTTTACTGTTCTCCTGGTTTCCAGGCATTCCAGGTATTTTTCTTGCCATCCCTAAGGGAATCTATTTTTTATTATGCTCTCTAACTGAAAATCTCTGAAACACAGGACAACTTTCTTCTGCATCCTAGCTATTTTATATTGGCGAATTCATTCCAATGATTTTCCAACTAATGATCCTGAATTTCCCAGAGGAAACAGTTTCATTGTTAAGATAATGGGAAAAATATGCATTTTCTTTCTCAGCATACTTGTTTTTCTTTGTGATTCTCTTTTGTCATGTTTCTTCATTGCCAGAGCTCTCAGAATAACACCGGACAGCTGTGACATCACGGGGGTAGAGCAGGTGTGGTCCTGAGGTGACAGCTCTTTGTGCAGTTTCCCCCAGGTAACGCACATTGGGAGAGGCTCCAAGGCACAGAGACTGAGAGACAGGTTCTGGAGGGGAAGCAGCTGCATCTTCATCCCAGCCCTGTCCCTGATGAGACGTCTCCGTTCTTGGTTCCATCACATATAAAGTGAGGATGGTAGCAATAATACACTCCTTATGGATTTAGCCAGAAAAACAAATGACATCTACACTTATAAAATACCCAAATGGAAAAATAATACCTAATAAATCCTAAGTGTGTGCCTGCATGTGAATATCATGCTAGCGGCTAGTTTGAAATATGCTTTATTATTTTAACAAAATGCATTTTTTCTGGGATGACTAGGATATTTTTTTCAGGAGTGTCTCTTCGATAGTATCAGATATTGTTTCTTTCCTGGTGATAGAAGGAGATTTTGAAGTGGATTTCCTAATCTGGAAGCATGCTTTAGTGTGATTGAGTGTATGCTGTCCTATCTTGACGGGAACAGTAATTTAAAAATGATTTTTATCACAGAAACTTAAAAGAAGCTGCGTATGAAGCTATGCTCAACTTCAATAAATAATAAATAACCCATGATCAGCCTGGAGCACATTTTACAGGATCTGGATTATGTTTATTAATGTATTTTCCAAATTATGTATTACCGCATATATTTACAATTATAAATAAGTTAATGTCCATATTTTGCAAGAAATAATTTTAATTTTTGAGAACTTCATACACGAGAATTGCATCTACATCACCCCTGCTCCTCTCTCTCCCCCTCCAAACTCTCCCTCCACCTCCCAAATTCACAATGTTTTCTTTAATTATTACCGTCATTTGAATACACATCTATACATGTATATATACATATATGTGCACCCATCTACCTGTAACCTGTTGAGATTGATCTAGCTTTTGTATGTTTTGTGATACACTGAACCCAGTTGCGTTTCTTTTGAAACCAAGACTGTATTCACATTGAATAATAAAAGTTACATTTTTATATTGTCATCTTAGTTAAATAGTACTGAAAATGTATTTTTATTCTGTCCTTACTGGGTTCAGCCTGTCCACAGCTTGGACATTTAAAGCCTTCAGCTTTAGGAAATGGAACACAAAAAGACAGGAAATAAAAAGATTACTGTGAAGTTGGGGCCTGGGCAGAGTTTTGAATGAATAAATTTAAAAAAAAAAATCAAGCTTACTAAATGAGCTGGCTGTGGCCTGGGTGAAGGAGCAGATGTCAAGGTCAGCTTCCTCAGAGATTGAGGGTGCAGTGTGTTTGGTCTCCCACTGTGGGGCCCACACCTGGGTGGGCAGAGAGGCAATAGCAGGAGCATCACATAGGGTGGGTGTGAGGAGGGGCATCCCCCCTCCTCCCCAGGGACAGTACCCAGCAGTCTCACCATAGCCCACATTCAGGTGGCCATGAGTGGATTCTGCAGAAGTTCGTCTCATACTAGGGACCATCATTTCCCATGTAATGTCGGTGAGACTCCAAAAGATACTTTGGAATTCCTAAGTGCTTAAACTTCTTTGGATAAGGTACAGTTTCCAACTTTGGTGTGAAAAGATGCTTTTAAGATTATCATAAAAGAATATAAGATGCACTGGCTCTGTGCTTTGCAATTACTGAGTTTTGTGCTCTGAAGTAAAGCTAATTAAGAACATTTTAATTATATATCTGTGTGGGGGTATGACTGTAGGTTCCCTTGAAGTCCGGAGTGTTGGATTCCCTGGAGCTGGAGTGGCAACCAACTGAATTTGGGTCCTTTGTAGGAGTGGTACACACTTAGCTTCTGAGCTACCTCCCCAGCCTGAAAATGAACTTCTGTGAACATGCTAGAAACATTTGACAAGAAATAGATTGTAGCCGGGCAGTGGTGGAGCACACCTTTAATCCCAGCACTCGGGAGACAGAGGCAGGCGGATCTCTGTGAGTTTGAGGCCAGTCTGGGCTACAAAGTGAGTTCCAGGAAAAGCACCAAAGCTACACAGAGAATCCCTGTCTCAAAAACAAACAAACAAACAAACAAACAAACAAAGATACAGATTGTGTGTTTGAACTGCAGAACTCTTAAAGTTTTGTAGCTATTAAAGTGGTTTATTACAGAAGAATCTGTAAGATACAAATTTGATTAACTTGATCTTTCAAGTTCAGGAGACAGAAATTAAACTCTTTCCTGTGATTGTGGCTGCGAGAGCTTTTCCTTCTGGTAGACTGGTTTCATACAGTTCATGAAAATTATCTGAAACCGGATGTTTCCTAATTTATATGCATCTGTCACTGATTTAATTTCATCATTATGACACATGATTTGCTTAGGATTTTTCAGTGTAGTAATATTGCTGTTCTTTTAAAATTTTGTTTGCTATTTTCACTCATCTTTTTTTTATTTTTTAAAGCATATGTATTTAATGTCTTGAAATGAAATAAAATGACATCACTTTGCCCCTCCCTTTCTTCCCTCTAGTTCCTTGCATCCGCCTTCTCCCAAACCCTTCCAATATCCCCACCTACTCTCCAGTTGATGGCCTCCTTTTCTTTAATTATTATTGTTACACACACACACACACACACACACACACACACACACACACACACACGCTCATGTATCCTGCTAGGTCTGAGTCTAATTTTGTTTACCCTAAGCAAGCTATAAACAGCAAGATTGAATTTCATTATTTGTTTCAATTTTACAGAAATGTTATCTTTCTAACTAGGAGTTTAAGATATTCATACTTATTGTGGCAATACCTGCACCCCATTTTAATGATTTTGCCCCTTCCATTTTTGCTTCATTAATATTTTCTTTAAATTTATATAGAAAATCAACTGTGTGTTTGTACATTACATGAGTAAAGGTGCCCTCAGAGTTCAAGAGTGGACCTCAGATCCCCTGAAGCTGAAGTTATAGGTGGTTGTGATCGGCCTTTCATGGGTGCTGGGAACCTATCTTGGGCCTCTGCAAGAGCTGCAAGCATCTTAATCACTAAGCCATCTTTCCAGCCTCTTAATATTTCTTTTGTTCTCCATACTATCTTAGGGTTACTATTTCTGTGATGAAACACCATGACCAAAAGCAAGTTGGGGAAGAAAAGGGTTTATTTGGCTCACATGTCCTGAGTCACAGCTCCTGCAGGGAAGCCAACATAGGCACTCAAACCAGGCAGGAATCTGGAGGTAGGAGTTGATGCAGAGGCTGCAGGGTGAAACGGCTTCCTGGCTTGCCCTTTACGGCTTGTTCAGTCTGCTTTCCTATAGAACCAAGGACCACTAGCTTAGGGGATGGCACCACCCACAATGGGCTGGGACCTCCCCCATCAATAACTAATTGAGAAAATGTCCTATAGGCTTATTACAGCCCAGTCTCTTTTCTTAATAGAGGTTCCCTTCTCTCAGATGACTTTAACTCCTATCAAGTTAATGTAAGACTAGACAGGACACCTACTTCTTACAATAATCTTTTGTGGAGCTTTTATTGACCCTTTTCTTTCCAGTATTTTAGAAAACACATACAGTTTTAACCTATGTTGATTACTTTAGGATAAACATATATTAATAATACCTATCTTCTGTCTTTAAGAGTGAGCATCTATTTATTTATTTATTCCTTATGAAGAGAAATTTATCCTGCTTTATTTTCATTTCTACCATTGGCATATTTTTTCCCTTTTTTCATGAATGGAATTAATATTTTACATAAATGTATTTACCAATTATTAAGATTAACCTAAATAAGTGGAATAACTACTATGTACACAATGAGTCTGTTCTCCAAGAATAATCTTTGACACACTGAGTTTTATAACTAAATTAATAATTTGTTTGGTAGCAGCTATAAATCTTCCTAACTTATTTGTTCTTTTTTCTTTTTTTTTTTAACCATGTGGTACTGGGGGTTGACATCAGGACCTTGTGCTTACTAAGCAAGCACTCTGCCTCTCACCTACAATCCAGCCCTGGGATTCTTCATGCTTATTTATTTATTACTTGTCAACTGAGTTACTGCTTCAGGAAGCCCATATTTGAATATGAAAGAATTTCCTCTTTGTTTCTCATTTTTTAACACTTGACGAATACTTAACACAGTATATTTTGCTAAACAACGAGCTTAGAAGAAAGGACAGTTGAACAGTTATTCTCGTTGAACTGGGTTGAGTTGAAAGCATGCCAACGTCTTTTAGATTTTAAAGCCTTATTTTCCCCTCTCGATTACACTGACAATTCTTTTTTTTTTTCCTTTTCCTTTTTGGACATGGAGTCACTGTATGTAGGATTTTATAAAGACATTTCACACAAGTACATAATGTACTTTGAGCATACCCCCAAGACCCCTTCACGCTCCTCTAATTTTCTTTCTGCCCTGAATTTGTTCCCTTCATCCCCCTAGACAGCATTGTTGCGTGAAATCTAATAAGTCTTTTAATAAAAAACTCAGAGCCAGATATTGGGAAAAATGCTGAAAGATCAGAGAGACAAAGGAACAAGCCACTGCCACCTCTAGGACTCCTTAGTCGAAAAGGCTCTAGTTCCTGTCTCCTCATGCCTAATATACCTTACTCCGCCCAGCCATCACTTCCTTCCTAGTGCTGGGTTTACTGGCCTGTGTGCTTCCCAAATATTGGGATTAAAGGTGTGTGACTCCCAAGTATTGGGATTAAAGGTGTGTGCCACCACTGCCTGGCTCTGTTTCTCTTCTAGACCAAGTCAGTTTCATGTAGTTCCAGGGTGGCTTTGAACTCACAGAGATCCAGAGGGATCTTTGCCTTCCAAGTGCTAGGATTAAAGGCGTGTGCTACCACTGCCTGGCATCTATGTTTAATCTAGTGTCTTGTTCTGTTCTCTGATCTTCAGGCACATTTTATTGGGGTACACAGTGTATCCCCACGCAGTACTGCTTCCTCTTTTGTGTCCTACATACACCCATCTTTTTATATACCTGTATAAAAATCTGGGATCTGCAGTGTTCGTCTGAGACTGACTTAACTGATTTAATATGATTATTTCCAGTTGTGTCCATTTCCCTGCAAGTGACAGAATTTCATTCTTCCTAATGGCTGAATAAAATTCCACCCCACATTTTCTTTACCCATTCCTCTGTTGATGGACAGCAAGGTTGCTTTCATAACTTAGCTGTTGTGAATAGTGCTGCAATAAACATTGGTCTGCAAGTGTCTCTATGATATGTTGACAGACATCTTTGAGTGAATACTAGATGTGCTTATCCCAGGTCATGTGGAAGATCTCTCTCTCTCTCTCTCTTTTTTTTGAAGAGCTTCAGTACTGATGTCCATAGTGTTCAGGGTACAATGGTTCCCTTCTGTTCCCGTTCTTGTTGGCCTTTGTTTTCTCAGTGACTGCCATTCTGATCAGGTTGAGATGGCATCTCCAAGCCTTTTAATCTGCTCTTCTGTGCTGTCTACTGATGTTGAACATTTTGGCACACTCATTGACCACTCACACTTCATCTTTTGAGAACTGTCTGTTCGTTAGCCCGTTTACTAATTGGGTTGGCTGATTTCCTCTCACTACTTTATTAGTTGTACATTCTAAATGTTAATACTCTGTCAGATATGTAGGTGGTAAAGATTTTCTGCCATTTTGCAGGCTTCCTCTTCACTCTGCCATTTCATTTTCTCTACAGAAGCTTTTTAATTTCATGAGGTCCCATTGTCATTATTGGCATTGTTTCCTGGGTGATGGAAGCCCCCTTTTCAGAAAGTTGGTGCCTGTACTCATGTCTTGGATGTGTCTTTTCACGTTTTTTATGCAACAGTTCTAGAGTTTAAGGTTTTACTTTAAGGTTTTGATTCAATTAGAGTTGACTTTGGTACTGGGTGAGAGATGGGGTATGGTGTCCTTTTTCTACTTGTGGGTACCTGGTTTTTCCATAAAGTCCTGTTTTGAAGTACCACTCTGACGTATGGACTTATTCTGGCATGGAAAGTGTGGTGGTTTAAGTGGCCACCAAAGGCCCATGGGGAGTGGCACTATTAGTAGGTGTGGCCTTATTAGAGTAGGTATGGCATTGTTGGAAGGAAATGTGTTATGTCACTGGGTGCGGGGAGGGGGGCATGCCTTCATGGTCTCAGAAACCTAAGCCAGGCCTAATGGCTCACAGTCTCTTCCTGCTGCCTGTGGATCCAAATGTAGAATTCTCAGATCCTTCTCCAGCACCTTGTTGGCCTGCATGCCACCATACCACCTTGCTTCTTACCATGACTGTAATGGACTAAAACTCTGAAGCTGTAAGCCAGCCCCAATTAAATGTTTTCCTTTATAAGAGTTGCTGTAGTCATGGAGTCTCTGCACAACAATGGAAACCCTCACTATGACAGAGAGGAAACTAAATAGTTGTTGGTGGTTCACAAATCAACTCCCACAAGTACGATTTTATGGAATGGTGCCAAGACCTGATACTCTTCTGGACGACTGAGAGAATTGCTAATCCTGAATTACCTATTCAGACTACAATATACTTAGGACTTTCCAGTTTCTGCCTTCCCCACACATTATTCTACCCTCTCTAAAAGACTACCAGGGGATAGAGGGCACTATTACAATTTTACTTGAGGACAAGGACAGTCAGTTTCTGAGGCTTGTTAGAGTCCCAAGCTAGTGTGGTGGCCCTTGGGCCTGGGATTGTCAGGCTCTGGAACATGCCGAGGCATTCTGATGCTCTTTTAAGAAGATTCTCGGCACTTTGTGACACACATTCTCTGCCCTGGGCTAGGCTAACATTGCTTGGTGATCGACACTGTTGTTGTAGTGGTCCACCAGCTTTCTCTTAAGCTTCTTATTCTCTGAAGCTACTTGTAATCCCAACTTAATTTACTTTTATTAACTCATCAATTACAGTTTTCCCCTTACAGAACAAGAAGTCACGGCCTTCACCGACACAATCCTAAGATGAAGTGGTTTCTCACCTGTGAGACTTCAATTCCCAGTCCTTTCTCATCCTCAAAGCCAGTTTAACAACAGATAGAATTAAAGTGCTATTTATTTTAACAGAAAGGTATCGAAACAGTTTTATGTGGTTCCAAACACACTGATGAGCATTTCACGAGAGTTGTGGCTTTATATTTATGTAGGACATTATATTGTGGGACCCCTTTACTCATACTCAGGCTCCTTACTTAGGTAACCTTTGCTGAGTTCCTGCAACGTGCTGGGTGTGGTGTGGGAGCCAAAGATCATTAGGATATTGTCACAGTGCTGCATAGTTCATTGTCTGGTAGCAGGATGTCATACAACAATGCTCATCACTCTGATGTGTAGGAAAAGCTGTAGAAAATATATAAATAAAGTAAGAAGGTACCACAAGTCAATGGCAGGAGGCAGTGAAGTAAGGTTGGCAGGCTTTTGAGTTTAAAATGTCATAATCCAAAGATGCTACTCCCAGCCTAATTCACAAGTTCACAAGCAGCAAAGGAAGCAAAAGGAAGACAGTGGTAGGTATGTGAGCTCTTAAAAAATATATTGTCCCATAGTCCTCCCCCTAAACTTCACCTGAAGTTATACACCAGGCAGCTGTGAGATGAGTCAACCAGGAACTTGAACTTGGAGAATTAACTGCACAAAAGAACAGAGGAAAGCTCTGAAACATTTTAAGAAAGAGTTAAATCTAAATAATTGCTATAATCATGGTTGCAATGGATAATTTAAACATTTCTGGCAATTATTCAAAAATAAGATTCATGATATAGTAAAAACAATTTGGCATTGAGAAGCTGGGTGAATGGAGGGAGGGAACGGGAGGAGAGGAGGGAGGGGGAACTGTGGTTGGGATGCAAAATAATAATAAAAAAAGAAGTTGGGTGATAAGAAAATAGCGGTTACATTTGGAATTTGGAGAAGCTGGGTGAGAATGATAGACCCCAGACCCAGGGTACTACCTTCTCAGGGGGGCTCCCCAAGAACCCAGACTCCAGTCCAGTTGATGCAACAGCAAGAAGTTTATTGTTGCAGCTGTACAGTCGGGCTAACTCAGCTCCAAAGTTTTCTTTTTAGTTCCTTATTCTCCTGGGGCTTGGGGGGTGTAAGCCTGAAGGGTTAGGGTCTTTCAAGAAGACATGAGAGATTTCATGTTTACTAATTTATTCAGTGTCCATGGTCAGAGCCAATATATATTATACCAATGAGCCAAGGGGAGTGAGTGAATCAAATTAAACAAATTGCATATATTGAAAAAACTAACACAACCATTTCTAACTTCAGTGTATTTCAGACATTCAAGGATGGCTCAACTTTAGGACATCTATCCATTAAAAAGTCCTACTTAGTAGATTAGAAGAAGATAAACACTGATGGCCACCTCAATATTCTAAAATGCAGTTGATAAAATAACCCTCCCTTACTAAACACTTCCATCAAGTAGGAACTGAGAGAAAGCTTGAGTATAATCCTAACACTGAAATGGTAGAAACCTCCCAGCAAAGCTTTAAAACTTGGAAGTAGGAAAATTATGAATGTGGGAGTTAAACAGATATGGGCCCAAATCTGTACTTGTGAGTTATGTGATTTTAATATTTCAGGGGCCAATAATGTTTGTAAAAGACTGAGATGCTAATGATCACATGGAATCTTGGCATGTTAGGGGCCGGACTAGTGTTTTAGAGGATTTTACTCTATTAAAATTATTTTTAGACAAGAAATTATTTTCTGTGTATGTATGTGCATCATGTGAGCGCTTCGTGAAGTTCATAAGATAGAATTCCATATTCTAGAAATGGAGCTGAGGACAGTTGTGAGCCACCATGTGGGAGCTTAGAATTGAATCCATGTCCTCTGTAAGAGCAACAAGTGTTCTTAACTGCTGAGCCATGTCATTGGCCCTGAAGGCATTAATCTTTATCTCATGGCTGAAGTGTCAGTCAGCATTCCCATTTTGCAGGTGGGTAGCTAGTCTTACACCACTATAACACATCCCTGACACCATCAATTTGTGAAGAGAAAAGGGCGATTTTTGTCTTGAAGTTTGAAGGTTTCTGTTTACAATGGACTGGCTATGGCTTTAGGTGTGTAATGAAGCAGCATGTGACGGCATGAGCACACTGTGGAGCAAAATTGCTTGCCTTGTGGTGGGAAGTGAAAGGGAGAAAATGGAGGAAGCTGAGCGAGGACTGAGTTCCCACAATCCCTCTGAAGGCATGTCCCCAGTGAACCAAAGGTCTCCCATTAGGTCCGGTCTCTTAAAATTCTCACTGCCTCCCAGTACTGCCAACCTGGGGACAAACCTCTAACAAGCAGGCCTTTGTGGGGGTGTGAGGACAATCAAGTTCCAAGTTGTAGTAGAAACTAAGAATATAAAAATCTCTTATTTTTCTTATTCTTAATATTTTTGGGGACACAGTTTCACTCTGTTGCTTGGGAAGGTCCCAGACTGATGGCTCTTTCTGCCTCAGCCTCCTGGGTGCTGGAATTACAGGTGTATGCTGCCATACTTAACTTCAGAGTTAGTTTAAAGAGTAAAGATACTTGCTCTGCAGAGTTTAACTCTTCCTACTCATGGTAATGTTGCTTAAGAAATCCAGAACTGGACTGAGGGGGCTTTGGAGGAGTCTGGTGTGTGAGTCTATGTAGATCAGGTAGGAAGAGTTACCTACAAAACAACAACAATAACAACAACGACAAAACAAAACAAACAAACAAACAAACACCATGAGGAATAACAAGTCCATGTTTCTTTCCAGAGATAAGACACCCTCTTTCCCAGTCTCTGATGCCAGAATTATAGGCTGTCTGCTTTGAACACCATTCCCCAGTTCCTGGACCATAGACCATTAGATTTAGACTGAGCCATGATTTGGCCATCCCAGTGTCTCCATCTTGCAGACAGAGTGTCACTGGACTGCCTCTGTAATAACCATGTGAGCCAAATGCCCAAAGAAGCCCACATATACATACATATATGGTACATATATGAAATATCTGTATCATCTATCTATCTATCTATCTATCTATCTATCTATCTATCTATCTATCTACCTACCTACCTACCTACCTATCTATAGTGTGTGTGTGTGTGTGTGTGTGTGTGTGTGTGTGTGTGTGTGTGTGTTTGGTTTCTCTGGAGAACCCCAACCTATCCAGAAACATACAAATATGTGAATGATAAATTCTCTCTAAGCCCTGAGATAAATCTCCATAATCGTCCCAGGAAGTGTTGCTGAATGTCAGATGTTTTCACTCAGCACTCACAACAATTTTTTTTTTAATCTGTGCTTAGCGTGGAGGAAAGGGAGGGCTGGAAGAGGAGTGTTCCTGTTGAAAATTACACAGCTAATGAGTTCTGGTGTTGTCTTTGAGGCCATGTGCTTGACCTTGGAGCCAGTGCTTATATTCATCATGCTTTCTGGCTGTCCTTTGGTTAGAGAAGGACTTCTGGGATCGTGGGCATAAATGTTGCACAGGACTGTGAAATGCATGTGCATTTCCTTTTGTTTCATTTCTCGTGAAGTGTGTGGTGGAGGGGGAGAAAATCTTCCTACGTTCAGATATAGAGTCACAGAGAGATGGAATAGTGTATCCATCCATGGTCACTGCTCACATTGCCCTGGGCAGAGACAGCAGGCCTCAGGCACAACACAGGAGCTGTGGAAAACTGAGCACTGTGCCGGACTGGTCATGATGACTGTTGCTGCACCAGTGGCATCAGCTGAGATGCGTGAGCAACAGTGATGCTCTGTTCTTTCAATCCAGGCATTGTGCTTCCCCTTGCTTGGGTACACAGAACACACGGAGGACACATAGGTTGTTACACTTTGGATTTTAAGTACCTGTCACAACCCTATAGGCTAAGGTCTTGGTCACCAGCCACCGTGGTAGAACATTTGGCAGATGGCATGTAGTTGGGAGAAGATAGATCACTGGAGATGTGGCCTTTGTGAGGTGTTGGGGTCCCAGGCCTCTATTGTCTCTCTTTTCTTTGCTTCCTATGAGGTGAGCATCTCTGCTCTGCCTTGTGTTCTTTGCCACATCTGTCTCACCATGAGCCCAGAAGTGATGAAGCCAACTGGCCATGGACTAAGCCCTGGGCATCTGTGAGCCACAAAACATCTTTGCTTCTTCTCGGTTGTTTACCTCAGTTTTTTACTTTGCTTTTTATTATTGCAATGGAAAGCTGACCAACTCAAGCATTCTGTTGGAAACCAGTATTTTTTTTTTCAGAAAATGCATTTCCATAGGCTTCTTTTCCTGGTTAGGAGCTATCTAGATGAAGGCTGGGACATTGAACATAGGTGGTGTTTGGGTTGTCCTCCAATGGGAAGCTGAAAAACGCAAAACTTTTTCCTCCTGGATGACTTTGTTCATTTGACCTGTGACATGTTTTAGTCATTTCTACGGATGGAGGATGATGTAGATTCTGAACACAGTGACATCTCCTAGGCCATCCAAGACTGTTCAGAGGAGGTCTGGCTATGAAAATGCAAGGTTGACCAAAGGCTTTTATGGTACATAGGATAGGCAAAAATAATTCACTGTGGATGGGGCAAAGGGGACAGATGTTTGGATGGTACCTAGAGATTTCTCAAATTGTTGCCATAACTTTGGTTTAGGGGTTTGTTTTTGTTTTGGGGGGCTGGACATTGAACTGAGAGTTTCATAGAAGCTGAGTGCATGTTCTACCACTGAGCCATTGCCTCTACCCTAGCCATGAACTTGACTTGAGGTCTTGAGTCCAAAAGCATGGCCTCTGTTCTCAGAGAAACATTTCCTTTGCTCTGGTCACTTTGAGATTTACTGCTTGTAATAGTGAGCAAGATCCTTGCTGTCGAGCCAGGTGGTAGTGCGCGCCTTTAATCCCAGCACTCAGGAGGCAGAGGCAGGCAGATCCCTGTGAGTTCAAAGCCAACCTGGTCTACAGAGTGAGATCCAGGACAGGCTCTAAAACTACATGGAGAAACCCTGTCCCCCACCCACCCCAAAGAACCTCACTGTTCCTAGTAGAACCCAGGATGAATATTGCCATGCCAACAGCATTCTCTTCTCTTTCAGTTTATCCAGCTCCACTCTTTAAGGCCAGGCAAGTGAAGGTCTCATTACGTTACTGCTCCAGAGTTTGGGACTAAACAAAAGTGACAAGAAGACAGTGAGACACAGAGTGGTGGAAGCCATCCGTTCTGTATGAGGCACACAACCGAGCTATAAATCTTCCCCTGGGCACACAGCAAGGCTGGGAGGAGACCATTTGTCCCAAAGCTTTCAGGGCACACAGGCGTGGCCTTGGCAGATCCCCACCACCTTTTTATCTGCAGGAGTTCGGCTCCAAGCAAAACTGCAGGACATGAATCTCTTATTTTGTGTCACTCATTGCTTTGGGTTCTGTCCTGGAGGGTGGTGCCCTGTTCCTCACTCCCGTTCACTGTTTGCTTCCTCATATCCATTCCCCAGAGCTGACGATCCATATTTTGTTCTCTTAAGGCTCTGATGTTACTACCAGTTCTACCCAGCTGAGGTAGTAATACAGTTCGCTTCAGGGGGCGGTACATGGCCATCATTAGGAAAGCTGGGATCCAGGACATATTGGGTTAATAACTTCTCTGCTCAGAGCCTGGTTGTGAATCTGTAAAATGGGTGCTACATGACTTCCTGAGCTTGCATTTTCACAGGAGTCCCCAGTTGTCAGCGGAGCCTGGAATGGAGGAGAAGGCAAAGGCTCTCCCCAGCCTCTCCCATCATAGCCCTTTCTCCCACTCACTCCTCAGAGCAGCCCAGGTTTTATCCATGCTACTTGTTGAGATGTGACTATCTCTACATTCCTTAAGGACCTTTGGCACCCTATCAAGTCTTGTTGAAACAGTGAACTATTCTCCAGCTTTATGTCCAGTCCAGGGGAAACAAATACCCTTTTGGCCTTTGCTGTGGTTTGAATGTTCCCCAATGGCTCACATGTTTGAACACTTGGTCTCCAGCTGGTGGGGCAGTTTTAGTAGGTTGTGGAACCTTGAGGAGGTGGTGCCTCACTGGATGAAGAAGGTCACTGGGTGGGCCTTGAGGTTTACAGCTTGGCCTCTGTTACTATGTGCCCTCTGCTTCCTGGTCTGCCGAGATGCCAGGGGAGGAGTCCCAGCTGTACACTTCGGTACCACGGAGCCACCCCCTGCCATGCCTTTCCACCACAGTGGACTGTCTCCCGTCAGACTGTGAGCCGAAATGACCCTCCTCCCGTAAGCAGCTTCTCTCAGGTATTCAGTCACAGACACTAATACAGTCTTCCATGCCTGTCGGGTTTTAGCACTCTCTGCCACACTAAGTTGGCTCTGACATGAAGCCACTTCTTTGGTTTCTACATCCAATTCTCATACATCCATGAGCTGGATAAGGTCTCCCAGGGGGATGGCTCTGTGGAGGGGGGCACATTTTGCTAGCTAGTCTCCTGCTACTTTTCCAGCTGCAGAGCTTCTCTTAACTCACCTTGCTCCTTACCAGCTCCCCACGGGATCCCTGGGCAAGCCTAGATCCATCTCCTCCCAGTGAGCTTAGTAACCCCGTGCCTCTGTAGGAGTGGAGGCAGGCCTGGAGAGGCTCACCGTCCACTCTAGGTATTAATCATGGGAGTATTTCCAAGGAAGACAACTCTCTACCTACGGAAGGGTCTGGTGTGGCCAAGTTGTCATTGCCCCTTTCTATGCATACATTAGCATTTCATTTGTCAATGGGGCTTCACGAGTCAACAGCGGGAAAGCCATTACACAGCAGTAAGTTTTCATCTATCAGTTGTGTTACCAGACCACAAGTAATTCTCCCCAGCTAACCAGTGCATTCAGATAATTAAAGCACTGAACAATATACGTATCTTTTAAATCAGATTTAAAAAAAAAAAAAAAAAAAACACAAAACAATGAACCTGTGGCTTTCAAACTGCAGCTAACATTTGTTAAGACAGGAAAAAGAATAAAGTAGAATTCAAAATTTCAGAATGCATCCATTTACTACGTGCCATGATTTGCTTTTGATTTTTAAATTTGTTTATTGCGATTGTGTGTGTGTGTGTGTGTGTGTGTGTGTGTGTGTGTGTGTGTATGCTGAAGCCACAGCACAACTGACAGGAGACAGTTCTTTCCTTCCACCATGTGGGTCACAAGACCTGAATGCTGGTCTTTAGGCTTGTTGGGAAATACCTTCACCAAAGAACTGGCACATCATACTGTTTTTTTCTAATATGGAACATGTTTCAATTCTGTGTGTGTGTGTGTGTGTGTGTGTGTGTGTGTGTGTGTATGTGTTTGTGTCTCTGTCTCTCTCTGTCTCTCTCTCTGTCTCTGTCTCTCTCTGTCTCTCTGTCTCTGTCTCTCTCTCTCTCTCTGTCTCTGTCTCTCTCTCTCTCTCTGTCTGCACCCTTGAGTTACTCAGTTTCCTAAGGAACTGCATCACTTTAGGTTTTGTTTTCTATTGTTTTAAGAGAAACTGAAGTAGACACTCCTGGGCACTCGTCCTTGATTTGCTCCCTGGTTACCTGGAGCTCCTTCACAATTAAGAGTTTATTGATTTTAAGCATACTGTATCGTTCTGTGTGTTGTGTGCTATCACTCCTATGAAATAGTTAAAAAAAAACATGATTCTTTTAATTTTCTCTCATCATTCTAACTGAGGAGTTCCCTTGTGGCCCCACTGAGTTATTTTCATTGCTATACAAATGGATTCAAAGTTACTTACTCATTTCACTCTTGAGGGATGTTTGGTTTACTGTTATGAACTATATTGTAGTAAATATTCGTGCATCTCTTCCTGTCTACATGTGGCAGAAACTATCACAAAGCTCCTTTCACAAACTAGAGAAGACTATTTGATTAAAGGGAGAGCCATGCCATGCTTGTCCTTCAAATGCCAAAGTCTTAAATAGCGTGACGTTAGATTCCCACTTTTCACCTTTGGAAATAAATTATAGGGATAGAACCAAACATGACTGACAAAAAAGAAAGAAATGTCAATGAAATGATTCCTACGCTGTACTCATGGATCATTGTTTAACCCAGTTGTCATCAGAGAGGCTTCACCAAGCAACTGACGGAAACAGATGCAGAGACCCACAGCCAAGCAGTAGGCCAAGCTCGGGGAATCCTCTGGAAGAGGGGAAGGAAGGATACGGAAGTCAGAGGGGCTCAAGTAACCTGGGCTCATGAACTCACAGAGACTGAACCACCAACCAGAGAACTTGCATGGGACTGACCTAGGCCCTCTACACATAGGTCATAGTTGTGTAGCTTGGTCTTTTTGCAGGACCCCCAATAGAGGGCAGGGCTATCTCTGACTCTGTTATCTGCTTTTGGGACCCTTTCCTTGGATTGGGACCTTCTTTGGGACCCTTTACTGGATTGCCTTGTCCAGCCTTAATAGGAGAGAAGGTGACTAGTTTTATGGCAATTTGATATTCTATGGCTTGCCGATATACATGGGAGGCCTGTACTTTTCTGAAGACAAAAGACAAAGAGGTGAGATTGTGGGGAGGGACTGGGAGGAGAGGAGGGAGGAGAAACTGATTGGGCTGGGGAAAATTAATTAATTAATTAAAAATTAAAGAAGATAAATTATAGGATGAATTAAAGATCTAAGTATGGAAAAATGTTAAAAGCAAAATGTATTAAAATCTGTTTCTAATATTGGAGTAAGATTTCCTGAGGAAGTTACAAGAAAGCACACCCAGTAAAGGAAAAGATAAAATTTCTACTCTGCTGAGGTTCACCAATTGTCTTTATTGAAAGACTCCATATGAAAGTGAAGGTTCCATTCACAAGTTGGGGAAAGATGTGTGCATACTGTAGTACACAAGCTCTAAGAAGAACGACAGCATTCAAAGCATCATTACATCCCAAAACTTTCTTCCCCACTTACTACACTTACTAGAGTACATTTTTCTTACTTGTTTCTTTCTTCCTGGGTAGCAAAATGTGCTTTTACACATTGTCCTATGTTTCCTCTTTGCTATGAAGAGACATGAAGACCAAGGTTGCTTATAAAAGAAAGCATTTAATTGGGGGCTTGCTTATGGTTTCAAAGAGTTAGTCCATGATCATCACAGTGAGGATTGTGGGGACAGGCAGGCAGGCATGGTACTGGAGCAGTAGCTGAAAGCTTAGATCCAGATACGCAGGTAGGAAACAGAGAGGGGAAGAAATTGGGCCTGGTGTGAGCATTTTTGAAACTTCAAAACTCACATCAACAACACACCTCCTCCAACAAGGCCATACCACCGAATCCTTCCCAAACAGTTCCACTGACAGGGAACCAAACATTCAAATATATGAGCCCATGGGGCCCATTCTAATTCAAACCAACAAATGAATCACATGAAAATGGTGGCTGAGATTGAGATAATACATCTATAAGCCAAGGACTAGCAAGAGCCAGCAGAAGCTAGAAAGAGTCAAGGACATACTCTACCCCTGTGAGCATCTGAAGTTTAGACTTCCAGATTTCCATCACTGAGAGGACAAATTCCTACTTTTCTAACCCACACAGTTTGTGGTCATTTATTATAGTCCATCACTTCTTACAAGCTATGGGGCTGTATATTACTTAGACCATCATACTTCCATATATCTAACACATATTTACTCCGTTCATTGCCATGGTTGTGCTTAATGTGTGGTTGTACAACAGCCCATGCAGCCTAGCTATGTACACCAGGGATCAGTAGATAGTTACAGACAGTACGGGTATACCAGGAGGCTGACCCCTTTGAGGTGACTTGACACTCATGTTGACCAATAGAGTAATGTACATTGGAAATGGACAGTCCTGTGTCATCTGATCTCATCTCTTTGCAACGTCTAAATACTTGGTGAACTGTGAAAAGCCAATGACTTAGTCTTTGACTATTGTTCTGAGTATGTTATATTACTGTGTCAGTTCTTTATGATGCCAGTGTAGGTACCAACCTCAAGCACATTGAAACAGATGTTTGTGCTGTGCTATGATGAGATACAATAAAATACCCCCATGGAGCCTAGTAAAATTCCATCATTGGTGGGCATTTTTGTTCATCTCTTTTTTATATCTCCTAGAACTTCGAAGAATACCTTTTTGTCATTTTATTAATACACATTTGATAATATACATTGCCAAAGTCTACATTACCTCTCCAGGTCACCTCTTCAGTAAGATGTAAAGTTCTGGTAGAGCTGAGTGATAGCATTCAACTGTGCCAACAGCTGGTACTACAAAAACTAACAATTGCTTTGTTAAGCTCTCCAATCATCACATTTAACCTCTGCCCCAACAACTCTACATTGCATGGAAATAAGTGCAGGTTCAGAGAAATCATGCTGTGTGCTCATTGCCACTCAAAAGGCAGCTACAGCCGGGCGGTGGTGGTGCATGCCTTTAACCCCAGCACTCAGAAGGCAGAGCCAGGTCGATTTCTGTGAGTTCAAGGCCAGCCTGGTCTACAAAGCGAGATCCAGGACAGACACCAAAACTGCACAGAGAAATCCTGTCTCAAAAACAAAACAAAACAAACAAACAAAAAAACAAAAAAAGGTGTCTACAGCAGTTGGGGAGATGGCTCAGTGACTAAGAACACTTGCTGCTCTTCTAGATGACCCAGGTTCAGCTCCCAGAACTGACAGGACACCTCAAAACCATCTTTAACTTCCACTCCAGGGAACCCTATACCCTCTTCTGGGTTCCTTCAGTACCAGGCACACAGGTGGTCCGCATGCATTCATACAGGCCAAACACCTATACACATAAAACAAAAAGAAATCTTTTTAAAAGAAATAGGTTGGAAATCAGAATTTAATTCATGGTTTTGTATTAATGTGATGTTTTTCTCCTTGAAAATTAACTTCCAGAAAACAAGATAAATTACCATACACAAACCATTTCCATGATTGACTTAAATTTTAGGTTCCTATTGTGGGTTCCTATCTGTATAACAGTACTTCATAAGTGGAGGCGATGCTGCCCAGGTGATATTTGACACTGCCTGGAAACTGTATGGGTTGTCACAGTTTGAGGAGGGGTATACATTTCCATCTACCCTGTAGCAGTCAGGGATGCCGATAAATGCCCCCCATCACACGACGATGAATTATCCGGACCCAGATGGTAACAGTGCTGAGGGGGAATAACTGCTATGCCAGGACTAACGGACTTCATCTTGGTCAATATGTTTCCCTTTTGCAGTCAGACCATTTATAAAATAGGTCCACATTTGAAAAGAAGCAGCACAGGAAGAGTGATTTGTTGAAGATGAGAGTATCTACCACAGGGCCTTACTGGACCTAGCATGGCTGACATCTTTGTTGTTGATGTTACGATTCAAAGGGTGTAGTGCTTCTGGGGTTCATTAGTTAAACAGTCCGAAGTCCAAACACACAGTAGGAGAGGTGAAGAGTCTGGCTAAGGCTGATGGTGTGTGGTTTGTGGAGGGGGCTCTGCTATTCCCAATAAAGGCAGAGCTGTTACTTAGAAGACCAGAGCTAAAGTGGAGTGGTCAGAAGCCACACAGCTCCCTGACTTCACCCCTCACTGCACAGGGTGACAGGAACCAAGTTCTGAGGAGTGGAATGTGTGCTGGGGCCACACAGTTGTGGCACCCCGGGTTGGAGCTTCGATGGCCTGCATGTCCATTAGTGTCTTTCTCTCCATCCTGCATCAGCATCCACTGGACTAGGCTAACAGGAGAGATTTTGAAATATCAGACGATCCCCAGGTTTCCCTTTTGTAGCCCTGGGATGACACTCTCACAGCAAGAAGGAGAATAACCCTGCTCCAAGCATGGAAGTGGGGATTTTAGAGTTGAGGCCCTCAATTGCCATGGAGTAACGTCTTTGCCTGGACTTATTTCAAAATAAAAGTCAGTTGCTTAACAGAAGTCCTTTCTGTATTATAACCTGAGAGAAAAGGTCCAGATCCTAAAGGAATGATGCAGGAGAAGACTGACAGACATGAATTCAGAGGTACTATGATGTACCGCCATGAACCCAGCCACATCTTGAGACAAGGAAGCCAACCGGACACCTCCAAAGATGGCTGTGGACTTGGCCAGGGCTTAGGATCAAGCTGGAACGAACAGGCAAGAGGGTGACCAGCCTGAAGACCAGTGTCCATGGAAGCTGGTTGTGGGGACAGACTGCAGCAAAGGGTCAGAAAATCTGGCACTTTCAAAGCCAGGCAATCCTACACAAGTGGATTCTCAAACGATCTGTCAAGATCCCTCAAATGGAGCGTGTTCATTGATGGCAGTTTTAGAGTTGAAACACTTCAATGATTTTTCTAACAACTTCACCATAAATGTTCATCTGCGGCGAGCGATTCCATACGGTTTTCTAATTGTGTACTGATCAAACATTGTTCTGCCGCCTAAGAGGCTGTTGAGCAAATTTAATGTTTTTCTGTATTGAAATTGTTCTTGTAACTCCAAGTTCTGTACCTCGGCTGTGATAAGATCTATGGTACTTTTGACTTCCTTTAGAAGCTTTTGAGTGTATTTTTTTTCCAGATGATTTTCCTTTTAAGTATTCTTTTGCTAGCCTCTCACACCAGCCTTGTCTATATTTCTAGCAATTAAGGTTTTTTTTTTTTTTAACTAAATGAAAAAAAAAAATGAGAAAGAACACAGATAACTGAAAATATGTTTCTAAAATGTTGGAATTTTCCTGTCTACTAAAGAACAGTTAGTGTTCATGCACTAGCAATTTGCAGAGAAATTAGACAAGAAAATCTTAAAGCTTTCAAATCAGGGTATGAAGAAGAAGAATTGTCAAAACAAATAGTTTTGTAAAGAAAATAAGGATTATATGCTTGTAGCTCAGATTTTATATATATTAACTATAAATAAGAAATTTTGAAAAGATTTTTTTTTAATGCTGAAAGGTTGGGAAAAGCATAAACCAAAATAAGTTAAAAGAGATTTGCAAATTGTTTGTTTTTTGTTTTTGTTTTAAAGTTAAAATGTTGTCTTTTGGTATAAATACTTAATACCTAGAAATCATATTTCATAACACACCACCAAAGGTGGGATATTCTTGTATTGGTTACTTTTTTGGTCACTGTGATCAAATACTTGACTTCAGCTGAGAGTTCAGAGAGTTCAGTCCGTGATACAGAAAAAGCTTGGTGGGGCTGCTCATATCCGGCTGACAAGGAGTGGGAGGTGGAGCTGGGGACCAGGTAAGACCTTCAAGGTTTAGCTCTGGTAACTTAGTGTCTCTAGTTGGGTCCCATCTCCTAGTTTCTAAAAGGGAACTGCCAGCTACAGACCAAGAATTCAAACTGTGAGCCTTTAAGGGTCCCTTTACAGTCAAACCACAGCAATTTGACTGCAGTCGTTTATATAGTTGGAAGGGCATGCGTGGTGGTGTGTGGGGAGGTCAGAGGACGGTATTTAGGAGTCACTTCTCTTCTTCAACCATGTCATTTCTGGGAGTTGAACTCAGGTGTCAGGCTTGGCAGCAAGCACCTTTACCTGCTAAGTCATCTCCCCAGCTCCCACCGTAACAGTTCTTCCACCTGGACTCACAGTGATCGTCTTCCAGGTACAGGCAGACATTCATAACCTGCCTAAAGACACACAGCATCTGTGTTAGGGTGTCTCAGTCTCCTCTGCAGCCTGTGTTAGGGTGACGTTCGCTAAGGAGACATGCAATGGAATCGGCCTGATTAACCCTTCATTAGAGGGCAGCAGAGAGAAAGATAAAAGCAGAGACAAATATGGCTTCCTCGCTGGCCTCGGAAACTTCAAAGACGAGTGTATGTCTAGACAGAATTGGAAACACCATCTCATGTCCATTCTTCACTTTCCCTACTCCTCATTTCCATGGTTTTCTGGCTCTGGGGCTTCTTTCATTCTCTTCTTGGGCATCCCCATCTGTGAGCAGGAGGGATCTGTGAAATCGCATGGAAATAATTACATGCAAAACCTCTCCAGGAAGCTCCGGCCAAACAGCAAATGACAAGAGGCCTCTGGGCATAAATCTAGAAAGTGCACTTTTGAATTGTAAACAGAACCACAATTTGTCCCCTGCCACCACCCTCCCCCATACAGTCTTTGGCTGCGTGATACTCAGGGAGCTTTGGTGGTCATGTCTGTAATTATCATCAGGTTGAGCACATGCCGAAACAGAACCAACGTTGCTAACACAGCTTAAAAGACAAGTGTCTATTTTTTCCCACTTGAATACCAGCCTCTCCAAAAGAGACTTTACAATTTAGATATGTTCGCTTCCTGAGCAAAAATCTCATGGAAAACGATTCTCAGGTGGACACGTGCCAGTGACCTACATAGAGAGGCATAAGCCCATCAGATTGCCTCTGCGGCCTGAAACCTGGGGAAAGATGGAAAAGTAAAATTGCATTTTGTGTGTTGCATTCCAAAAGGCCTTAATATTTTTCCAGAGCTGTTTTTATGAAAATTAGTCATTAAGGAGTATTTTCCTTGGTCTTTGTGGCTTTGCCAAAAAACACACTTAAAGTAGATGTGGTTATTCATGGAAAGTTAAGGTGTGAGGTTATTATATTTGATGTGTTAATTTAGGGGTCTAAAAACTGCCTGATCTTCTCATAGCCCGCAGCAACAGGAGCGCTAAAAAAATCAGATTTGAATGGACTGAATGAGACTCAGTTGCTAACATGGACGATGCATACATGTAGCACGTCTCTGTTACTTTCCTCGTGACAGGGGGATGGAGGCCACTCACAGGAGTGAGTTTGAGATTTGTAGCCTGGGTTAGTCTAGCTGGTCAGAGTTGGCATTTGCCAACTGTGTTGGATCTAGACACAAATCAAGAGCAATTTTTGGTGAGTGGTTGCCATACAAAGATGTGAATCTGGGTTTGGATCCCCAGCAGTTATATAAAAAGCCAGGCACTGTGATGTGCACCTGTAATCCCACTGGTGGAGAAGAGATGAGGAGGATCCTGGGACTTGCAGGACAGCTAATCTTGTCTAATCAGTGTGCTCCAGGTCCAGTGAGAGACCATGTCTCCAAAAAACAAGGTGAAAAATGAAACCTCCAATGCCAGGAATGAGTTACATCTAATTGAGTTGTTGGCCAAAGGGGCCACATTGAAAGCCCTGAACAACTCAGGCTATTGCCAAAGGTATTGGTTACTTTCCCACAGACTCATGGTAAGCCCCAGTTGCTGAGGACAATACTTACATAGCTCATTGAGCATGAAGTAGAGCTGCTACCTAACTGGAGCCTTCATCCCTACTGACTAGTGTTCATGACACTGGACGGTATGCTACATGCTACACGCCAATCCAGCTACAAACCTTTCAGACTACAGTGGTGACTACTTGCCTACCTGATACACTGATGTAATAGTGGCACAAGTATTGTGGGAATAAACAACTACTTTCTGATTTAATTTAAGACTCACTCCACGAGGTGGAGCCCATGCTTGACAGTGCTTGAGTGGTCAAGAACCTGAGACTTGATAGGCCATGGCTTTGGAGGAAAACCAAATACTATTGTTGTGCTAAAGGGACACACCAATAAGATGATTCCTAAAGACTTATGCTATGCCCATAGACTGGGGTCTTGCTCAGCCCTCATCAGAGAAGCTTCTTTCTGTAAGTAGAAGGGGACTAACAGAAACCTAAAACTGAACGATGTTCAGAGAGTAAAACCTTGGAACACTCAATCTTAAATGGAATATCTCCAACATATCCCTCTCCTCAGGGCTCAAGGAATCCCACAGAGGAGGAGGCAGAAAGATTGTAAGTGCCGATGGGGAAGACACTAAGGAAGACAAGGCCTTCTATACACAACAGGACTGATGCACAAAGAAGTTTACAGAGACTGTGGTGGCATGCACAGGGCCTACACAGGTTCAAGGCAGAAGGAGTCCTTGAGAGGGGGAAATGGACACAGACTTTCATCTCTAACCAAGAAGCTATCCCCAGTTGGCATCTGCTTGCAAAGGAAAGTTTATTTTTGTATTCACTAAGGTCTCACTGGGTATATAAACCACCTTTCAGGATGGGATGCCCAGCAGTAGATGGCCAACACAAAACGGACATAATCATGTTTCTGTACTTTGGTCTCATATTGATTTGTTTGGGCATTAAAAAAAAATCTTCCTAGTCCTTTGCCTGTACATTATGGTTTCCAATTTTGTGCTTTTATGGATTTTATTTTTTGTATGTGTGTCTCATGTTCTTTCTTTTTCTTTCCTTTTTTTGAAAATTCTGTTTTTTTTAAATTTGCTTATTTTTTTTTCCTAAAGAGAGAAAGAAAGAAAGAAGGCATGGAGTTAGATGGGTGGAAAGGTTCTGGGAGAAGATCTGGGAAGGGAAACACTGCTCAGAATATATTATAGGAAAAATTATTTTCAATACAAGAAACAAATAAGGTGGAGACCATTAGAGAAGACTTCCACCATCAACCTCCAGCCTCTACATGCATGTGCGTAGACACGTCTACACACGTGTAAACACATACACATGCAACACACAGACACATATGCATGCACATGCACACACATATGCACCTAAAACTATTTTTAAAAGAGGATTGAAAGAATTTGCAAGGCTTTGAAGACCCTCGAGTCCATGAGGATTGGCAGAAAGACCAAGCAATGGAGACGTTGTACCATGAGGAAAATCAGGATGGCGAAAAACACTGAGGACTGGCTCCACATCTAGAAGGATTAGGACGAAGCAAGGGTTTGGTATGACTCGGGGTACTCTCAGATTTAAGACACAAGCAGCTACTTTACACTAGCTTGGAAAAACAAAACAAAAGTGGGGTTGTAGAAGAGGGGAGGCCTCCTGGGAAGGGCACAAGAAGTGCAGGGATCTAAGAACATTACTCCGGATTCCATGTCTTGCTGAGCTCGCCTTCATTTTCCACTCATTTCCCCCATGTGGCTGAGGAAATGACATGTTTGCAATCTCTGGACTCTCTACATGCAAAGGAAAAATTAGTTGATTGATTGTCTATTCATGTCTTCTCTGGATTGGCTCACTATGGGGTATGGATTGTCTATGTGTGTCTTCTCTGGACTGGCTCACTATGGGGTGCGGATTGTCTATTCATGTCTTCTCTGGACTGGCTCACTATGGGGTATGCTGTGGCGAAGTCCATGCTTGTTTAATTGTTGGGGGCACAGAGCAGAACGGTTGATTGGCAGCCCCACCAGAATCTCTAGAAGTCAGGAAGGCATCACCAAGTCAAAATCTGCTGAGAGCAGATCACAGGCTTGGGAAGGGTGACGGCAGAGACGATGGCCATTAGCAGCGGGCACTTTTGTCTTTCTTTCCTAGTCAGTCTCCTCACAAGGAAGGTCAATGACCTACTTTTGTGGCAGGTTCGTTTTTGTCCTGGGGCTGAAGAGAGTCACTGATAGGCTCTGTGACGAGAGCGGAGAGTGGAGACTGTAGAGGCAAATCCAGGGAGTCACCGTGCTCACTTTCCTGAAGCAAATGCAGACTCAGAAAGTGACATTTCTAAGACTGAGCTAGGCAGATAGGGCAGGACGTAGATCCTTAAGAATCCCACAGAAAGAAGTGATAGGAAACGGCTGTCACCAAGAGAGGACAGCGGTTGGGCACCTGGGAGGGGCTTCCTAGCCAGCTGCTCCTTGTGGCAAGTCCAGCCATATCTACCTCAACACTTCTCTTCAGCTGAGACTCTCTGGGGCTCTGCATAGCTTATCTTCCATGGTAGTGAACCAGCTCCAGGCTGCAGGGTAGTGCCAGGACCCAGGATGAATCCCAACTGGTACCTAGGGGCCAGAGTAAAGTTTCAGCTTAGAGAATTCCTACCATCAGAAACTCATCATGTCTAGGACCCTGGGACCAGGGTGGGGCACATCCGACATTTGGCTGTCAGATCATATTTTTGTCAGCTCTGGGAGCCTCTGGGGCTGCACCTCCACATTAGAGACCCACAAGAGACATGGAGAGGAACAGGAGGGTTACAGACAGTAGCTTCCGGGAATAACAAGGGCCACTTACCGGTTTGCTGTATGTGTGCCCTTTTCCTAACCCAGCACCATTCAGAAGCAGGAGGCAGTATCCTTCCTGTCGCTAAAGTTCTCTGCTCAAGGTCACCCGAGCAGGTGCTGGGATCTTCATCTGTCGGGGCTGGATTAAAACCATTGCACTGGTTTCCCAGGCCTCACAGAGCTGCCCCCTCCCTGTGCTGGGTTCAGAAAGCTCGCCCTACAATGTCAGCAGAACCAGCTACTTAAAACTCCCGTGACTGCCGCCGGCTCTCTGCCTAGTCTTCGGTTTCCTCTTGGAAGCCTGGGACTTCCAGAATCCAACTTTTCTGCCTCTGACCCACATTGTTTCCCCGTCATTTCATTGTCCTTAATTAACCTGGAGGTATTAGTGCTACGTGTACGGATGAGGAAGCTGTTGTTTCTGAAATTACATTTCACTTTTTCGCCCCTTCTAGGAAAGGTTGGGGCAGCCAAGAATATATAGGTCATGTTTCCAATTATAAAACACCAGTGATGCTATTTTTCCCCCTTTGCTGATAAAAATAGAAGCAGACAAGGGAAGCTGAGCTGTCTGTAGGAGGCAGGCAGTCACCAACATGGCTGTTGCCAGGCCAGATGATCAGCACCAACTGGACTCACTCCTGTGGCATGGCAGAGGATGCCAGGCAGCCTGGAGGACTTTTATGTAGCAGAGTCACTAGGTGGCACTCTCAATAAAGAAGGATTTAAAAAAATGCTCCTTGCCACCAGACTTGGGGGAAAAAAAATTAAACAAGTAGTTAGGTTAACATGTGTTTACCAAAATTATTGCCTTGAAACAGAGCAATATCGGGCCAGCTGACTGATCTTCCAGACTCCTAGTTGGTAGGTATCTGAGGGGGTCGGGGTGAGCCCAGGTGTTCTAGGCAGGGAGGAGAGAATATGTGAAGATTCCTAGTCAAGAGTTGAACCTACGTATTCAATTTGTTTCAACTTCCTTAGGAGTAGAGGAGGGCGTGCTATTGAAACAGAAGAGATGAATGTGGTCAGAGGAGTCGGAGTTTTATCAGGAGAAACTGGGATGTTACCGTACCAAGAGAGTGGCCTGATCTTCAGGCTAGCATTGTGGACAAGAAGATTGGAGCTGAGCCAGCACATTCACAGGCAGTACAGTGGTGCTTGGTGGAGGGTGTAGATGGGAACTTATATTTAATAGAGGCGTTGAGGGAAGGGTGGCTGTGGATGTGCCTCTCTCTCTCTCTAGTAACTCTTTTGTATTTCTTCAACCCTCTAGCTCGCACCTGTGATCTGAGAACAGATTGTTCACATGGAGGACACCTTCTAGATGTTTAACCTAGACACAATGACCTATGAATAGAAGCCCCCTCACTGCTCCTCTTTATATGCCTTTATTGAAACCTCCATAGTTTTCTGGGATCATCTCCCAATGCACTTGTACTTTAACCCTTTCTTTGCCTCAGATGAACCCTGAGTAAGTTAACTTTTATTAGCCAAAATTCCGCTGTCTAGAGAAAGTATGCTTAAAGAGATGTTTGGAGCCAACCTGGCTTATTTTGTTTTGTTTTGTTTCAGAAGCCACATCATCATCACTGGGTACTTCGTTAAAAATGCAAAATTTCAAGGTAGACTCTCACACTTGCCAATCTGGGGATGGGTCTGGTAATCTATGGTTTAACAAGTCTTTCTAGTAGTTGAGATTCAACACATCTGAGAGCCTCTACTCGAGAGAATTCCAGTTAAGGAAAGGTTATGCATACATTTCTAGAATCTTTTCATTTCTCTCATAATGGTGTTGATACAGTCTGACTTTTCAATGTCATTCTCAATGGATCTCCCATCCCAAATCTCCATACAGACCATGAAAACCCACAGGGAAACACTAAAATGGAAGAGAAAACTCTCTCAGCAACGTTTTATTCTTAAAAATCTTCCAGAATCCTTCCCTTGAGCGCTCCTCACAGCAGCTGGTGACAGCAACCACCCTACGAGCACGCGGCAGCAAGACTCACATTCGTACAAATATTCTGTGCCACTTCTGTAAGACATTGTTAGAAGAAGCTAAATGGAGAAGATGGGCTGACGTCATGGAGAAGGATTCCTGTTTCTCTGGTGCACACTAATATCATGCCCTGCTTCCGACTTTTTCAGCTAAGCACATGCACCACGGGTATATGAGAGGCAACTTAAGATACCCCTGGGCCTTGGCAACAATCGTTCCACATCTTTCCAAACCTCGTGCCAACATTCATCCACTGTGACATTGTTACTGTCAAGCTCAAGGCCTTTGGTCCTGTCTCTTTCCTTTTCTCTGTGGCCTCTGCTTTACCACAACACTTTGAAGCCTTCCTCTGTGTGACTCCATGGTTTACTATGTCTCATGTTCCTTCCATGATGAAATTATCCTTCCCATCTTTAGGCCCAGTGAAATTTCACTTTGGCTCCCCTTGTCCCTGTATTTCCTGGACATTTAGATACATCTACTCTCTAGGGTATGAGCCAAAGCTGTCACACAGTGGATTTGATCCTGCGATTGGGGCAGATGGAGACTAGCAGGCAGAGCCTTTTCAGAGACAGTTTGCTCTCCAGTCACAGGGTGGAAGGGGGCTGCAGGAGAGTCAGGACACGTACTGTGTCCTCCTTCTCCTCTTAGTCTCAGCCCAGCCGCTCACTGCCACTCGTTGTCCATCTTCTCCTCCAGCTCAAGGACCCTGAGCAGATGACAGGCAAGGGGGTCCAGAGGAGGAGGAAACACAAACATGGAAGTCGTAAGTGAGTCCAAGAGCTGAATCCTGTGCCCAGGCCACTGCCAGGGGCTAAGGTGTCTGCAGGAGTGGTTTGGGGAAAGTCTTCCAGGATTGCATTTGGAAGTCACTAGAAAAGCAGTGTCCAGGACATGCCATCGATACTATGTCCCAGCTGATGTGATGGTTTGTGGGAAGGGATCATATGCAGATTCAGCCACGATCATTCCTTCACCTCCAACTCTGCACTCCAGGCCTCTAACAAGTCACTTCTGAGACACTCCCTGTAAGATGAGCTCTTGGGTCTTTTATGGTCTGAAACTATGTCTTTTGTTGTTGTGCGCTCCTCACCTGTGGAGTGAAGCAGGACACTAGACTCTCACTGCTGAAGTACCGGGAGAGATGCTGTCTGTTGGCTTGATCAGCAGCATCACGCTCTGGCTCGCCTCCTTTCTCTGTGTGTTGCTTTAATTTTATCCTCCTTGGCTGCACAGAAAAACGGGGACCAGCAAACAGTGTATGTACTGACAGCATCAACCATCTTTCTTCCTTGTCACCATAACACGCCACCTCCCTTAGAAGTCATCCTGACTGAGGCATGGATTAAGCATTTCCTTTTCACTGTTCCTTGTTTTCATTTTTTTTTTTTTAAATCTCATCACAACTGTAATTTTCTTTTCGAGACAGAGTTTCTCTATGTAGCCCTGGCTGTCCTGGAACTCGCTTTGTAGACCAGGCTGGCCTTGAACTCATAGAGATCCGCCTGCCTCTGCTTCCCGTGCAGTGAGATTAAAGGCGTGTGCCACCACTGCCCATTTTGTAATTTTTTTTTAAAGAACTTCATTTAGTGTGTGTGTGTGTGTGTGTGTGTGTGGTGTGATGTGTTAGTGCTGTGGCACGCTTGTGGAAGTCAGAGGACAGGTTTTGAGAGTCTGAAGTTATTCCTCTCCTTGCACTATGTGGGACCCAGGGATCAAACTCAGGTCATGAGGCTTGGTGGCAAGCACTTTTATACCCCAAGCCGTCTCACAGGCCCCTGATTTTCTGGTTTTGAGCATCTCCTCACTTCTAAATTTGTATTTTATTCCCCAGTACCCAGGACAAGGTGCTGCGGAGAGAGTGTAATCCAAGTAAAGTAAACCAAAACTAGATAGTTTCGTGTGTGCATGCAGTGTGTATAGTAGCAGCGGTATATGCACATGTATACATGTAGAGGTCCACATGGCGTCTCTTCCTCAAGCTCTGTGTACCTTATTTTGGGGGACATGGTCTTTCTCTGAACCTGGAGCTCCCTGAATCAGCTAGGCTGGTGGCCAGGGACCCTCTATCTTCATTTCCTCGGTGCTGAGACTGTCGAGACAGGTTGTTGCCACCATGCCCAGGTTCAGGTGCTAGGGATGCAGGCTCAGGCTCAAGCACTTTGCCCTTGGAGATGCCTTCCTATGCCTGAAAAGTTTTGTTTCAGAAACGCCTCTCCATCTGCAATGACCGCAGTCTCAGGAGGTGATGTTCTCATTCCCTTCAACTCACCTGAACTTCACTTACTCTCCCTGCCTCCCCCAGGCCAGGGGCACCAACGCTCCCTCTCTCACCATGAAAGCACACAGACTGGCTGCATTGTTCTGCAGTTGGCCACACGACGGTTTTAACCAGTCTCTGATACTTAAACTGAGAGATTATGAGACTACAAACTGACCAAAGGCATTCACCACCAGGGCCTCAGTGACTGCATCACGATGAAAGGTTTCCAACCAAAGAGGCGCCCTTCCACTGTGAAGAGAACAGCCCCGTCAGCTCTAAGGAGGAGGGCTAAGTGCTATTGCCAGCCTGGCTGGGCTGTGCTTTTTCTCTCACTTTCTCCTGACCCTCCAGAACACACTCTTCAATGCTTGCTTGTTTGTGAGCCAACCAGATCTTCCCCTCACCTCTGAGTACATCAGTCAAAATATTGATGGAAGGGGAAGGGGCTTCGGAAAAGACAGTTGGGGGAAATGACATAGAATTATTCCCATAAATAAGGAGTAAGTAATTATTAGAATGTAGACGTTTATGCTAAATGGATGGCAAAGTACTGGAATATATCATGAAGTGTCTGTTTTAATATCTGTATCTTGGCGGTTGCTAGGTTACACGGGTACTTTTAATAACATGAAGGGAGCTGGAAATACTTGTAGATGCTTTCCTCATTGAAAACATTACTGGCAAGAAAAGGGACATATTGCCGGCTAGTACCGTGGGATATTATAAGCTTTCTGCTGCTCATTAAAATGCATCTTAGCTGTTCATCTTATGAGAAGTTCACTTAAGAATCTTCCTTCAAAATAGATGTACTTTGTATAACGAGACCTGGGTGGCAGATGGGGATAGCTCTATCCCTGGGAAGATGACTTTGTTCCATCCCACCCGATTAAGAAGCCCTTTACTGAGGAGCTACCAAGTCCTAAGCACTGTTTAAACCCTTGAGATTTAGATGTTTTAAATAAGACAGTAATTGGGCTTTTTATTATCAGTTAGAAAAGCTTGCATCTTTTTCCCCCTTGAAGATGTAGCAAGTGATGTTTCTTTATTTCTGATTAAGAATGTACCCTCTCTTTTCATTATTTGTACATCAAAGACTGCAAAGTTGAATTAGCCCACGGCCCTCAGTGAAAGGAACAAGCCCACTACTCCTTTGTGCTCAGAAAGCTGTGGTAAAGAATTAATTCAAACACAATGCTGATATTTCTCTAATTGGGGCTGAATGAATCTCCTGGAGCACAAAGGCAGTGATTAATTCTACCTTGGCTGATGTGAGAATAAGGAAATGGAAAACTTCAAAGAGGTGGTGATATTGGGGCAAAGCTTGAGAGGAGAAGATATTGAGATGGGCAAAGTGGGAAGACCACTTTCAGTAGAGAGGCAAGGGGACACTATCCCAGGAATGAGGACACTTGCTGTGGAGTCACTAACACTCATTAGGCACTTTGTTGTATGAACTCATTTAATCCTGTGACAACATTCTGAGACAGATATCATCTTTAGCATATAGAAAGGGATTATAGTGGTTCTGTAACCTTGGCAAGGTCATGCAGTGAATTAATGTGATGGACATGGGAACCAATCTGTGGAAACTGTCTTTGAACCTTCAGAGTCATTCATTTTCCATGTCTCTCTCAGGGCAGGCACTCTAAAGTGATTGGCATGAATGAAATGCCAGAGAGACCAGGCTGCACGGGAGGGTACCTCCACATTATGTCAAGGCTTCAGTGACATAGCGATGTATTTACATTTATCCTGGACGTGATAAGGACCCATTCTAAACAGGGAGTCATGAATCCAGAATCTGTATTTTAGGAAAAGAATTCTGGTGGGCCTATGGGAGTTGGAGATAAGTGGGAAATGCAACTGGTTATTCAGAGAAGTAGCTGAGAAACTACTCCAAACACCCATGTAAGATAGGTAAGTCTGGCAAATAACAGTTGAGTACCCACTAAGGGATCACAAAGTATTAGGCCCTTCCAAAATAGCATTTGAATCATGTCTTTGTAATCATGAGGCTTGCTAACTCCAATCATTACCAGTTGCCCTCCAAAATTTGAGACCATTTGATCAACTTTTCCACATTATGTTCACTAAGGATCCCTCTACTCCATGTCAGGCCCCTTGGAACTCTTGCCATTTTTTGGACATGTACCTTTTGAATTCTAGTCTCCTTCCCAAATATTTTGGTCTTAGCCCAAACTAGATTCACATTACAGGTATGAATTTTTCATCCTGTTTGGCCTCATTAACAGGGACTACTTTGATGTCTGCACTGTTAGTGAAGCTGGGGGAGGGAATTTGGTTATTGTCTTAGTGTTTCTGTTGCTGTGATAAAAAGCCATGACTATAAACAACTTGGGGAGGAAAGGATTCATTTTGGCTTCTGCAGCACAGTCTATCACCAAAGGAAGTCCAGGCAGGAACTCAAGGCAGGAACCTAGAAGCAGGAACTGAAGCAGAGGCCATGGAAGAATGCTTCTTACTGGCTTGCTCCTCATGGCTTGCTCATTCTACTTTTTTATACCATCCAGAACTACCTTCCCAGTGGGCTAGACCCTTCCACATCAACTATCAGTCAAGGAAATGCCTTACAGACATATCTACAGGCCAATCATATGGGAGTATTTTTTTATTTAAGATTCCTTCTTCCCAGATGACCCTATGTCAAGTTAGCATACAAACTAGTTATCCTTTCTGATTTCTGAACCCATTTCCACATGAAGCTTTCACTACACCTTGATGCTATTGTTTACAGCCACACAATTAATGGAAAACTCCAACATCCACTCCACTCTCCATCACAATGCTTGGGAACTTCATCCCCTCCAGAATCTATCACCAATACTTTGGTACGGAGTTCTGTAACTGCCTCCTGTCTAATGACCTTTACCTCCTGACTTTTAATTCAGAGCTTGGGCTACTACAGTCCTTCTAGTTCCCTCTCCCAATGCCAGATCACCGCTTGCCTCATTTCCTTTCATATCTAGCCAGAAGCAATGAGAATATCACTCTACACGTGCCTTGCTTACCTTCTAAGACCTGGCTATCCCTTTTCCTTCTTCAGCCTTCATCACCCTGTTTGGCCCAGTCTTAAAGTATTTCAGTCCCTCACCCTCAAACCAGCATAGAAGTAGCCACCCATCAATGAAGACAAACCTCTGAGAACTCCAGATATTTTTTTTTGTAGGCTTTGTGATCAAAACTGGTCATGACCATCTCCTCCCATGGTCAGCAGCTGCCACCAAAGCTCCCCAACTCTGTACTAGATTGCCTTATCCCTTAGTTAGGGTTACTATTGCTGTGATGAAACACCATGGCCAAAAGCAAGTTGCAGAGGAAAGGGTTGGCTTATACTTCCACATCACTTCATCATTACAGGAAGTCAGGACAGAAACTCACCCGGAGTAGGAACCTGGAGGCAGGAGCTGATGAAGAGGCCATGGAGGAGTGCTGTTTACTGACTTGCTCTTGTGGCTTGTTCAGCCTGCTTTTTTATAGAACCCAGGACCACCAGCCTAGGGAGGGCACTTCCTATAATGAAATGAGCCCTGTCACATCAAACACCAATGAGGAAAATGATCTATAGACCCGCTTATAGCCCAATCTTATTGAGGCATTTTCTCAATGGAGACTCTCTCCTCTCCAGTGACTCTAGTTTGTGTCAAGTTGACATAGAACCAGCCAGAATACCTTGCATGTCACTCTCAGCAGATGGCTCTGGCTTCTAGCTGACAATCAGCAGGATCACACTTGACTTCCCTCCTTCCTCTACGTTAGACTCCCCGCCCCCCCGCCCCCCCCCCCCCCCCCGTCTCAGCTCTGTAGGGTATGCAGAAGGTAGCTGGCAGCTGCTTCCCTTTGCTCCTCCCATGTTTCTAGCCCTTCGTTTCTCCCCTTCTACCATCACTTTGTCTGTGGTCACATGCAAGTGTCTGTCTTTCTGAAAACAAATAAGAAGGAAATAGCAATCACCTTCCACTAACTGTCCCAGCTCTGCCTCACACACAGCTGTAGTTTGAAACTTTACCCACTTGATAATGTGTTTCACACCTTCCCTATCTTCTCTTTTCTGAACTTCCTGCTCATCTGAGTCCACTGAATCCACTAAGGCAAAAGACCATGAAGTTCATCAATACCATTTCTGTTTGCAAAGCCACACGCCATTCCCAACCCTCTTAGCAGTGTGTGAATGCTCCCTACTTGAACCTGTATTCTCCTCATTCCCCACCCCCGTGGATATTAAAACACTAATGGGTGGCTGAGATTGTTTCATAATTTCTTTTTTCCCCACCAAATGTATTTCTATAGAATGAGATCACGTATATAAGACTGTGAGCTTCCATTTTTCATGTTTTCCATTGCTTCAACAGATACCTGAGACAAACACCTTAAAAAGGAAAAGAAGTCTGGTTTAGTTCATGTTTTCAGAGGGCTCAGCTCATCATCATTTGGATTTGTTGCCTTGGACCTGTAACAGCACGGAGCAGGTGGTGTGGGGGCAAAGTGTGCTCATGTCATGGTAGACTTGGTTGTGATCATGTCAGTTTTCTATACCATGGACTCTGCATCCGTGGGCCAAAAGAACTTCTCAAAAACTTGGTCTTTGCTCAATGTGTACAGAGTTTCTCATTCTCTAATCAATGTCATGTTCTTCCCACTTGGATGGCGTTTATATTGTACCAGGCACTGGCATTAATCTAGAGATGAGTTAAATGGTAGAGAGAGAGGGTGATGTGTGGGGTTAGATGAAAAAGACACATCACTTTCCTTAAGAGGCTGAAGCATCCCCTTGGGGTTTGGGACCAGTTTCTCATGGATACTAAGGAATGGACTATGCTATATTTCTTCATTTTAAGAATAATCTTTATACTTTATGTACTATTTGGTTCTTTTTCAGAAACATATGTGGAACAGTAAAAAGGTACTTTCCAGAGTTCTGTTTCTTCTTACAAACATTTTCCAAAGCCTTCCCTTTCTTTTTACAAACAATGATTCATTTATTTTGTGGTGGGGATAGGAACACAGACACACACACACTGAAGTCAAAGGAACACTTGGAGGAGTCAGTTCTCTCCTTCCACTACGTGGGTTCTGAGGGTTGAATGGGGTCGTTAGGCTTGTGAGCAAGTGCCTTTGATGCTTCACCAACTCGCTGGCCCGCTCCTCTTTTTGACTCTGGTTTTCCTTTTTCTTATATTGAACTACTTTATCTTGTATTTCATGTTGTCTTTTTTCTTTCCTATTCACCTTTTAAAGAGATTCTTTTTTTTTGAGATTATAATACAATTACATCATTTACCCCTTCCCTTTCCTCTCTCTAAATCCTCCCACATCCCCCTCCTTCTTCTCTTTCAAATGTATGAGTTCTTTTCTCATTCACCGTTATTACATGTATCTACATGTATGTATATATACATTTATTCTTAAATATAACCTACTTGGTCTGTATAATGTTACAGGTGTATACGTTTTTATGGATAATCATTTGGTATTGGATAAACAATTGGTGTACTTTTCCCTGGGGGAAACTATATTTCCTGTTCTCGGCATTCCTTCATTGTGTATGGTTAAGGCCTCGTGGGATTTCCCCCACCCACTTTAGCAGGTCTATTGTTGCTGTTGTTGTTCAGCTAATGTTTAGGCAGTCTGTTGGCAGGACTTTGTGGGTATAGCTTCTGACGTTACTAGGAGACACAATCTCACAGCAAAGTCCCTTGTCATCTGACAACCTTACAATCTTTCCACTTCCTTTTTCTCCATGTTTCCCGAGCCTTAGGTGCAAGAGTTGTTTTGTGGATGTGTTCTTCGTGGTTGGGCTCCAAACACTGAAATTTATTAGTTGTGGTTTTCTGTAATGATCTCTGTCTGTTGCAAAGAGAATTTTTATTGATGGAAGTTGAGAAATATATCTATGGGTATAAGGACAAATTAGTTAGGGATTGTATTGGTTTAGTAAAGTGGAGCTGTAGAGTGTCCTCCAAGATCCATGACTTCACTAACCTTGGGTAGCTGGCTGTGTCTCCAGTACCAATCTCCTCTTGTTGAGTGGGTTTTAATTCCAATTAGAGAGCCGTTGGTTACCCCAAAGGTATATGTACCACTACTGCTTCTTAGGTTATCATGACACGCTGGTCACTGTTGCAGTTAGTAGGCTCCATAGCTGGGTGGGACTATTAGTTGCTTCCTTCCTTTGGAAGCTTGCCTGGTGCCTTCTAGTACCATGAAAGCTAGTCCTTCATGCAGGAGACTTTCAGGTCAGTTTCAGCTCTAGGTCTTCTAGGACCTCTAGGACCTCCATCTAAAGTGCATGGTGTATTCAGCAGTAGTGATTTACCTTCCTCCTTGTGGGACAACCAAGGGCAGTTGGGATAACCTATGATGTTTTGGGAGTCTCTTGGACAACCCTGAAAACAACTGAAAATAGGGCTTCTCATGTCTCGTATTCAGGTTTTTGTTAGATGGTCTTTGGCTCTTGGAGGGAGCATTGTCATCCCAAAAGAGAAACTTTCATTTAAACTATATATGTATATTTATACAGAGACTTATGTGTATTACAGGTATTTTTTAGGTAGGTAGTTAATAGCATAATCCCTTATGACTGTTCTAGACATGATTACTGTTATTTTGCCCCCACTCTCTTTCTTTTGTATGTGTCTACCTCCTCCCTCTCTGACTAGATCCCCCTGTTTTTCCCATTTCCTGATTAAATCACTTGTGCCCTGCTAATATCTTCTCTATTGTCCCCCATCCCTCCATCCTGGCAATAGTCCTTGTTTACTTTCCTGGCTTCTGCAGTTATTCTACAATGTGTACTCACATCTGAAGGTTGGGGGTTAGGAGCCTCTGATGAGAGAGAACATGCAATGTTTATCTTTCTGGGTCTGGGTTACCTCAGTCAAGATGATTTTTCTTCCAGTTCTATGCATTTCCTTGGATATTTTCTGATCTCATTTTTTTTTTTTACAGCTGAATAGTACTCCATAGTATATGTCCCTAGTATGTGCGTATGTATGCCATTTTCATTATCCATTCATCAGTTCAAGGACATTTATGTTGCTTCTATTTCCTAGCTATCATGAATAGAGCAGTAGTGAACATGACTGAGCAAGTATCTATGGTATAGGTTGTAGTGTCCTTTGGGTGTAGGCAAGGAGTGATATAGCTTGGTCATATGGTATTGTTACTCATCCTTAAGTAGGGCAGGACTAAAACATTTACTGAGATAAGGGAGCTTTTGATTATTTATTATTATGTAAAAATATGTTGTAGGAAACAATGGGTTTTATTACATTAGATATATAATGCACCTTCATTTACAATCAGGGTAGGCAATCAGTGTTCATCTCCCCCATGGGAGGACAGGCTTGTCCCTGCAAACCCAACATATTGCCTCTCTTCTTCCTCATCTGCATCTTCCAGTGGGTGAATTGGGTTCTGGCCAGCATCCCTAATTCTCACCCACAAAACTGATGAAAACATCACTCCAAGGTCGCTAAAATAATGACTTTTACTCTTGTCTGGATAGAATATCTTTTGGATTCTGCTTTATGTGATCTGGAGAGCATAGACATGCACTCTAGACTCAGGCTGCCCTAGCTGCGTGTTGGGTTAACCATCTTGACTGGCACGACTCTTCTTTTGATTTGTGGCTCCCTCCCTCTGGCCATTCATCCCACCTCCTTCCATCTGGCTCAGTGGACTATTATCACACGTTTTATCCGTCTTATGACCTTCCTGTGGGGCCATGAGGCAGCACAGGCATGGACCATTGGTTCTCCCCTGTGTCTCCTTCAGTGTCTATGCCCTCCTCACATTTGGGCTGAAACATTGAGAAAAACACATGCCAGTTGCTGTGTATCCCTATTATGCTGGCATATATTTTCTACCAGTTTTTTTTTTCAGTGTGAAACCTTGACCAAACAGGGTCTGAGCTGCAGATGAGTCCTCTGGAAAGAAACTTCAATGTACCCAATGGGTTCCTGATAGCAACATGAAGACATCTCGGTGTTGGTTATGTTGAACTGTTTTATTGAATAAGATAACGGTGTCTGTTGTAGTCTCATTTGATTTGCAGGTTTGGTCTTCAAATCCCCAATAATTAGGACCAGACAGACCCTACAGCTCCATTGCTCTGCTGTCCCCATCGTAGAGACAAACAACCCATGGATGTCTTGGTCACTGACAACATTACTATAAATAAAATGCACAGGGAGACTCTCGGGCTAGATGTCTAGGGAACAGATTAAAAAACAAACACGCAAATATACTGCAGATAAACTGGAGAATGATCAGTTCAGGCCACCTGAGAACTTCCTACCCAGTCTCTGGCAGAGAGGAGGCCTGCTCTTTTTTGTAGTTAATCGTTTGTCTTTTCTGGAAAAGAAAAGGAGCACACAGCCCTGTGTGGACTGTGCTCCCAGGGGACTCTGCTCTGTCTCTCAAGTGAAACTGATCTTCCCTGAAGCCTCAGGACCCCTGACCATGGTCACCGCACTGGCGGTGCCGATAGCCTCTTCTAGTGGAAATGCTGGTTGGGACTCACTTCTGGAAAGTGTTTTTATTTATTTTCTTCTCAGAGGTGGATGGAAGTGAATTATGGAAAGTTCAGAGGAAATGTGGAAAATTATCCGAAATAAAGCAATTCTGTGTACTTCCTTTGGGGAGAGATATTTCCTTCACCAGCATTTATTGAAAAGCCATCAATATTAATGCGTATTTTCTCAGAGCTCTGAGACTTTCAGGGTACTTTTCAACTTTTGTTTTTCAAACCTTATAGACTTCCTCTCCTGGCTTTTGATTTGGAAACAAAATTTTCATTTATATTGCAGAATTCTGTTATGAACCTTGTGGGATTCTTTAATAGAAAAAGTGAAATGAAGAGAGGTTGGTTAATATGAAGTAGGGATTGCCTTCCTGGACCTTTTTTCTTATACAGACCAAGGGAGGACAGACTTAGACTCATTCTTTCTAGACATGCAGACCGTACTTGGTGTGCATTTAAAATCAGCTGTTCAAATCTTGTCTTCAGCATCTGATACTTCTATTTAGTTCAATCATTCTTTCTCCACCATTCTCTCTGTCTTTCTGCTCCTCTCTTATCCATTTCTCATTCAAATGCATGTGCTGTGTGTGTGTGTGTGTGTGTGTGTGTGTGTGTGTGTGTGTAGGCCAGAAAACAACCTCTCTGTTCTTGAGACAAGGTATCTCATTCATCTGTGGCTTCCAGAATCAGTCAGGCTGGCTGATCAGCCAGTTTCAGAACCCTGCCCCGCATCCACCTCCCCAGTGTGGGGATTTTGAATGTGCACCATACACCTGACTCTTTTCCACGGGTTCAGGATTGACCTCAAGTCCTCATGCTTGCATGGCGAACACTTTATTGGCTAAACCATCTCCAATTTGCACACAACACATTCTTTTAGGCTTTCCCACATTCATCTCTACCCAACTCCACTCCGGAAAATGGGTCCCCATTTACCTCAGAGAGCCTTCGTCTGTAGCATGAACATTGGCTTAGATCAAAATAGGAAACTGTTTCATGAAATCACAGCATCCGAGTGAAAGAGGAGGGAAGGATGCAGACAGCTGGCCTGTGAGGGTCGTGAGGTGCACGGTCATGTGATTTTCCTCCAACCCTAGGCTTTCTGATTGCCCTTGTCAAGAAACTTTATCACTTTACCCAACACAAATTAGCAGCTGCACAGGCTGGGGAGAGTGAGGCTGCACAGATGCAGCATCGTCTTGGCATGGATGGTCCCAAGGAAGGGTAGCAAAGCATCCTCTGCTTGCCCATCATCCTATAATATGATATGATGTAACACAGCACCGTGCCTGTGAATATCCCAGTGAGTAGTTAGTTACTCCACTGGTGGGAATTTGGGATCTTGTTCCATTTATTTTTTATATTTTGAGCCTAACATTAGCATATGTAAGAAACACTGGAGGCTTAAAGACGAGGCAGCTAAGAGGCACTGAGAGAAACCTTCTTATGAATAGGCTATCCTGCAGTCTTTAAAAATCCACACAAAGTTCACAGAAAGGTTTATGTCATAATGTCTGTAGTATGTACAATACCACCAAACTGGAAAGCACCCACATGTCCTCAACGTTAGAATGGACAGGTGGCGTTATAGTCAGAGGAGAAAACCAGTACCACACAACCACAAAAGGAACAAACTTGAAGTAAGCCTCATGCAACAATATGAACAGGCAAAGATATTGTTGGGCAAAAGATGTGACGCAGGGAAATTGGGACAGCTGCCAATCTTACAGTAGCTTGGCTGTCAATGGTTCACCTTTTGCAGTGATAAGAAAGTGGTGCCTATTTAGTAGACATTTTGCTTCCAGGTTTGAATTTTTATTTTCCTAGGCTCTCCACAGCTAGTCAGACACTCTCTTGAAGCCAGGCAGCAGCAGCCACAGCTCCCAGACAGCTGCTAGGATTGTTTGGTGGGATGGGGAACTCAGTGCCTTTTGATGTAATTGGCAGCTTACATGGGGTTGGTTGGGGTGTAATGCCATCATGAGTTGAAAAGCAGCTGTACTCATTGTATGATCCAGTTTATGTGTGGCGGAGAGTCTCTTGAGACTCATCTGCAGTGTAAGAGTTCAAGGTCATAGTCAGTTCAAGGTCATAGTTCAGGTGCGGGGTAGGAGGACAGCAACCTGGAAGGGAGGGATGTGCTGTTTGTGAGTTGAGATCTTACTCTAGGAATAGATTCGGCCTATGATAGCTCCAAGCTGTGCACTGACCATTTGCAAACTTTCCTGCACATCGCATGCAGTTTGATATAAAGTACAAAAAGCAAAATTTTATCTAAAGTAATATTAGAAATATCTATTTTAAAGCAGATCCTGGTGGGCACTTACTGTGGTTTGCGTCTGAACTGTCCTCAACGGGCTCATGTCTTGACGCTTCTTCCCCAGCTCATGGCAGTATTTTGGGAGGGGCTGGACCCTTTGAGAGATGGGGTTCAAGGGGTGGAAGTCCAGTGTGGAGGAAAAACCCTTGAAGATCATATCTGGCTTCTGGAACTGGTTCCGGTCTCAACTGTCTGTCCCACCAGAACTCAAACAGCTTTTTACCACATTCCTGCTGCCTGTAGATCAGCTCTCCTGCCCTGCCTCTCCTGCCATGATGAAATCCTCTGTAACCACACACCAAATTGAATCTTTCCTCCCTTAGATTATTTCTGGCAAAGTAAATAATACACAAACTCGATACCAGAAAAGCCGAGTCAGGTCATTGGTATGGTTACATCTGACCGTGATGTGCTTTAGGCCTTTGTTACCAGTTTTGGGAGGAATTTAGAAAAGCTTGGAGAAGTGAGGTAGAGGAGCCTTAGAAAACTGTAAACGTAGTTTAATGAGTGATTCTAGAAGAAGTTCAGGAGACCAGAATGCTGATAGAAATACCACTTAGTAAGGCTGGGGAGATGGCTCAGTTAAGAGTACTCAATGCTCTTCCAGAGGACTGGAGTTCAGTTCTTAACACCCATGTCAGGTACCAAGACCACCTTTAATTATAGTTCTAGGCGATCCAAGACCGTCTTCAGTCTCTGAGGGCGCCCACTCAAATGTGGCACACACACACACACACACACACACACACACACACACACACAAATACAAATAAGTTTTTTTTTTTTTAAAGAAGTACTGTTGGTGATGTCTCTGCTCATGAGGTTTCAGAAAGAGGTGAGCACTCTGTCAGAAATGAGACTAGGAGACATTCATGTTATGTTCTGGTAATATATATATATATATTCTTCTTGTTCTGGAGATTTGAGCAAAGCAAAGTTAAAAACTAATACACTGATTTATTTGATGGAACAAATTTGAAGATATTCAAGCACGTTTACTGCATTCAAGTGATGGCATGGTCAAAGTAAAATGCATAAAGTTGCAGACAAAACAGTTATGGTTGATAAAGAGATTAGTTCCATTAAAAAGGAGATGCCTGCTTTACACTGGGACATTGGGAAAGATACCTTGAATGTATTTAAGGAATTGATGAAACACCTACACACACACACACACACACACACACACACACACACACACACACACACAAAGTTCTGTAATATAAAACTGAAAGCTCATCTAAAAGACTTTCTTTTGAAAAGAGTGACATTAGGAAGCTCTGCTTGCAACATGCCACCTAGGGAAGTATTTTTCCAGGTTCAGTGGCCCGGGTAGTTAGAGGCCTCTCTAGCTATGGTCCAAAGGAGCAAGAATTATGGGATCAAGAAGACAGCCATCAGGATTTTGAAGAAAAGTTTATGGGGCCAGGTGAGTACAAGAGGGTCAGATTCCTTGCTGGGAGTCTCTTACAAGGTGATATGCATGGAGCTTTGCTAAGTTGTACTGGAGTTCTCAGGATGGTGGATGGCACAAATGTGAAACATCTCCTGAGGAATCCTGAAGGCAACTGGTAAAGCTGGTCCAAGAGAAGGACTTTGTGTCCAACAAATGACAAGGTCATAGGCATAGGGCTGCTCAAGTCCAAAGGAGTTTACATAATGACACTGTGTCCTGGATGATGATCATTGAGTTACAGGAGGTAAGGTCTACCCTGCTAGTCTTTGAGATCACTTTAATCCCATGTACGGTATCACTTTTCCCAGAGAGACATAAAGAAAATCTTTTCACCCTGAGAGGGGGGGGACTCAGAGACCAAATACAGTATTCTATCCAAGTCCACCTTGGTGAGTTGATAAGTGTCTTGGCTACTTACAGGAGCAAGGGTAATTTAAAGATGCCTATGTCATGGGTAGGTCTCCTGGGCAGTTTACAGGCAGCAACCTCACTAAGAAATCTTACCCTAGCACACTGTTTCCCTCCTCTAGAGTGGTGTTTAGGATGCTGAGGAGAAAGGAAGCTGCGTGACTCATGTCTCTCCCTAATATTCCACAAGGGAATGCAAGTCCTCACAGATGTCCTGATTCATGACAGCCTCATGAAGGCCTTGTATCTCCTGAGCCTCACGAGTCTCATGAGTCTTGCCATCATCCACCCACTCGCTCCATGAGGAAATATTAATAGGCTTGATCTCTGAGTGTCTTATACAAACCTTAACAGCTATGCACCTTCAAGACAGTGATGACTGTTTCCAACATGGAGGAACCAGCTGGCTGCACCACACTGTTCCTTCCTTCTATGACTCCATTCTTCCCTTTTGGAATGGAAATGAATACCAGGTGCAACTGTATGTTAGAATTATGTGACTTTGTTTTTATTTTGCAGAGCCATGTAGATGAGTCTGACTTGAGTCTCTGAAGAGACTCTAAACTTTGGCCCATTGAACAATATTGTAATTGATTGTCTGGTAGACCCTGTGAGCCTCCAGTGAACAGACACCTTCCTGTGAAACACCTCCAAGATGTACAAAAGAACAGCTCCATCACAGCAGCACGATCAGGGCACCTGACCTCCAGTTATCTCTGTAGAGAGGTGGGGGCATGAGGAATCATTTTCCATCTCTTGTTCACAGTAAACCCCAAAGATCCTGCCATCCAGTTCCACATTTTCTGACTTACCCTCACCACAGGGCTGTGAGCTGACAGAAGACCCAGATGCTGAGTCCAAGACCTTTCTGGACTTCACAGTTCCACCACGAGGACTGAAGGTTCCTGAAGACCCCAGGCCTCAGGAGGGGATGCTGCTGCTGGATGACTGGCTGGGTGAGCTGTCTCAGTAGGCCGTAACCCTCACTCTGATCATCTGTATGGTCTCCATCTTTCAGGATGGGGGCCCCAGGCTTAGGCGTCTGCTGCTCTCTGTGGGGTGGAGCAGGCTGTGTAGAGAGACACTGTGTTCAGAGTACTTCATGGTTCTTTCCCAAATGTGCATGCTGACTTTTCCTTTTCTTTTCTTCTATTGTAATAAAATACATTATTATTAAATTTTATACATAAATACAAATAAAATGCATCTTCTTAACATTTACCACTGTATTCTAAAGGGTACAATTTAGTGGCATTTAATGTCTTCACAGTGCAGTGCCACCGTCATCATCATCTAACTCCAGAGCATTTTTGCCCCCCTCAGAGGAAACCCCTGCTGCTGAGCAGTCATCCCATCTTCTCCTCCCTTCTGCTCCTGGCATCCACCAATCTTTAGTATTTTTATTGCTGGTTAGTTACTTTTGTTCTAACGAGAAAATGTCACATGATCTCCACTTTCGCCAGGTCTTTTGTTAGTCCTTCAATGGAAGGAATTCCTGAGTTTCCCAAGGTCCCTGCTCGATTTTCAAGAAGCCCTGGTATTAATGGAACCACTTCTGAGGGTTAAGCAGGAGAGAGAATGGAGCTTTCCACACGACCTTGTACCCAAAACCCACTTTCCTCCCATTCTCCCTTCCCTCCACTCTGCTGGTTTTTTCCCACCAGGCCATGAGTGGAGCTCATGAACTGAGACACAATATGATTGAAAAGTTTCTTTGAGCAAGAGCAGGAATTTGAGAGCACCTGTCTGAACCGGGTCCTAAACCCCGTGAGGAGATTGTAGAGTAGGTATGTCCTGGGAGAACAGGACACACAGAAGAAATTGATGGCAGAGACACCATTGCTGACTCCAGCCTTTCCCTCAGAAAATCCCCAGTTATAAGATTACACATTTGTGGTCCACTTCTAATTAGGGGCACTTAAGTTTGAGTTTTCTATACTGTAACAGCCATTTATGAGAAGTGGCTCAAACTCAGTTTTGTTTCTGTTTGCAAACCAGGCAAGTCTGTGGCCACATAGGAGGCCTAACTAGCTCTGTCATCTCTGGTATTCCTCAGGCCTAACTAGCTCTATCATTTCCGGTGGTCCTCAGTCCTTACTAGCTCTATCATCTCTGCTGTTCCTCAGGCCTAACTAGCTCTGTCATCTCTGCTGTTCCTCAGGCCTAACTACCTCTATTATCTCTGCTGTTCCTCAGGCCTAACTAGCTCTATCATCTCTGGTGTTCCTCAGGCCTAACTAGCTCTATCATCTCTGGTGTTCCTCAGCCCTGCTCTCCAGTACAGCTCACTTTAAAGACGTCCCAGATGGTTTGGGCAATCCAAGCTGGGGCAGTGGGAGCTCCAGAGGGCTTGTGTCTGCCCTAGTATCAACAGGTCTCCCTTTCCTAGGTCCCTTGGGGTTGCCTCAGCCAAAATCATGTTGACATTTTAATCCAGGAAAGCTGTGAATGATCTTGAGAGGAACTTAGCTTGAATTACCCAAGCAGGTCCTAAGAGCAACCCCAGGCCTCTCTGTAAGGTACCCTGTATATGGAAAAGGTGGAGGGAGGTTACAATGTCACCAGCAGATATTGGTGTGTTGTTACCATGAGTCAAAGAAGGCTAAGAGCCACTAGAAACTAAAGAACTAATTAACAGATCCTCCACCTCCAAAGGGGTTGAGGCCTTATCAGTACCTGAGTTTCTGATTTCTGTTTTCCAGAATGTACTTTAGTTGTTTTAAGCTCTGCTCCCCCACCCGCACCCCCACTCCACCTAGCATGTGGAAATCTGTTACTACAGCCCTAGGACAGCAGCACACAGGGGTGTGGTGGCAATTTTTCAGTAGGTGAGAGCTGGTCTCATCCCCACTTTTATCAGTTTCTATCCCTGTCACAGATCACCACAGATTTAGAGGTCTAAAGCAATAACAGATTCTTACTCTGTGGTTTTGTGTTCAGAAGTCTGGCGTGACTCTTGCAGCCCTAAGATCAAGCTGGTGGTTGACAGGGCTGTGTGCCTTCTGGAGGCTACAATAGAGGAACTGTTCCCTTGCCTCTTCCTTCTGGAAGCATCCTGCATGTCAAGTGTATCTCTGCACCTCTCTGACCTCTGCTTCTGCTGTCCCATGTCTTTCTCTGACTCCGACAAAGAGCCCGTGGTTACATTGGGAATCCACTTATCTAATCAGGGAGTTTAATTAGGTCTGGAAAACCCCTTTCACTGTGTAAGGAAACATACTCTGAAGTAAGAGGTAACTGTGGTACTGGGCCTCCCACACCACCCTTGCTTTGGGATCACAGTGGGCTGCTCTTGTCCTTTTGCTAACAGGAGACATTCCTAGCTCCTATCGTATTCAGGTGACTCCAGCCAATTGAAGCAAAAAGGACTACGTCTCTGTGTAGGAAATGGCTTGTGAAAATTGGGAAGACTTCAGGAATGTACTTGATACTGAATGCCCAGCAGTGATTCCTAAATTCACACTGGGCTGCCAGTTAACAGCAGACTGTGGTTCTTGTTTGTTTGTTTCTTGTTGTTTTTCAAAACAGGGTTTCTCTGTGTAGTACTGTCTGTCCTGAAACTCACTCTGTAGACGAGGCTGGCCTTGAATTCAGAGATCTGCCCACCTCTGCCTTCTAAGTGCTGGGATTCAAGGCATGCACCACCACTGCCCAGCTCAGATCGAGGTTCTTTACCTGAGGAGGTGACCTCAACCTTCATTCCTGAAGATCCTGGGCCATTTGTCCCCATGTAGGATTGTAGTGTAGTTTCCCATGGATCTTCATCGTGAGGACTGAAATATTAGAAGCTGCTTCTACCAAATCTCCTGTACTCCCAACAAATCTTCATCTCTGTTATGGGATCTATTCCAATTCCCCCGTGATGGTCTGGCTCAATCGTCTGAACTGACACTGAAACTTCTCTGTTAGCCTATTGACTCTAAGGGAGGAGCCCCAAGTGGCCAGAGGGGAGTCTCCAGCCACTGCTGTACTCTCCCCAGGCCTTTGTCTTACCACCTGTCCCGCCAGCACGAAAGCCTCGTGGTCCTCCTTCCCATGCCCTCCAGACCTCTTCACTGTGGGGGAACTCTAAGGCACCTTATGAGGCATCTTACAGCCTTTTGGAACTTTCTGAGAACAAACTATTGCCTATGCAATAGATTGTGAAACTCTCCAGAAAGCAGCTCTTAGGCTGCTAATCGGCCCTAAATAAGACACGCCCCACACCTTCAATGTCCAGGTCCAAACACTTAATCCCCTCCCACTCTCTCTCTGCTGACTGTGGTACCTCCCCATCTTTGGTCCACTCATCTGCCCAGTCTGACAGTTCGGGTTTCAGATTCTGACCCTCTACAGCTTTGTGTCCATGTATGAGTATGCAAGGAGTCACCTGACTGAGAGCGGGAATCCCACTCCCCGTCTCATTGATTCTTTCTTTTTGGTCTGCCGCTCAGTGTTGTAGGTAGGCTTCCCTAGACAAACAGAACTAAGGAAGAGGGGAAGAGGGAGAGGGAGAGAGGGAAGGATGGAGCAGGAGAGGGATGGAGAGATACACAAGTGTGAGCCTCCATACACACAAAACACACAAGTTATAAAGGGGGATTTACTGCATTAATTTATGTTACAGGGTCTGGGTAAGACAGTAATGGCCGTCTGAATTCTATAGAAGCCGAGAACCAAGTGTCTGTCCAATTCTAGAAGCTGGATCTTTCATCTGTCCTGATCCAGCCCTGAAGTCTGGGAATTTTCCTGAAAAGTCACCGGTAAGAATCCCTGTTGAAAGGCCCAAGGAGCTGGAGTGTGATGCCCTTGGATGACAGCAGCTGGGCTAGAGGCACTCACTTAGGGAGAGAGAGCTGGCAGACATGCAGATTGCTTTTCCTGAGACTTCTTTTTGTCTGGGTGCCTGCTATCTGTTGGAAGGTGCTTCTCACATTGAAGGAGATCATTTCTGTTCTTGTTCCATTTCTGTTACTGTGACAAAAGCACTAACCAAAAGCAACACAGGGAGCCTTTGTTTAATTTTACAGGTTCAGGTCCATCACTGAGGGAAGTCTGGGAAGGAACTCAAGTAGGAACTTGAAGCAGAAACCATGGAGGATCACTGCTTTCTGGCTTTCTCACAGGCTCACGCTTAGCTAGTTTTTTTTTTTTTGTTTTTGTTTTTTTGTTTTTGTTTTTGTTTTTGGTTTGGTTGGTTGGTTTTTCCAGGACCACCTGCCTAGGGAATAGTGCTGTCCACAGTGAGCTGGGCCCTGCTACATCAATTAATAATCAAAAGAAGCTGCCACAAAATGCTCACAGGCTATTCTTATCTGGACAACCCCTCAGGTGAGCCTCCCTTCTCAGATGACCCAAGGCTGTGCACGCTGATAGTTAAAGCTAACTGGGATTCTGTCTCTCAGTCACTGTCTCACATGTCAGCTCTCCCTGGGAACACCCCTGCAGACATAAAGATGTACTTCACCACTCCTGTACCTCCTTTTAAAACCTATTTGTGATGGTTTGAATAAGAATGGTCTTCATAAGCTCATCTATTTGAATGCTTAGTCAACAGAGAGTGGAACTATTTGAGAAGGATTAGAAGGATTAGGAGGTGTGGCCTTGTTGGAGTAGGTGTGGGCTTGTTGGAGGAAATATGTCACTGGAACTGGACTTGGAGGTTTCAAAAAGCTCATATCAGGCATAGCATTTCTCTCTTGGATCAGGACATAGCTCCAGCACCGTGCATGCTGCCATGATCCCCACTACGCTCCTTGCCATGATAATAATGGACTAAACCTCTGAAACTGTAAGCAAGCCTCCATTTAAATGCTTTCTTTTATGAGTTGCCTTGGACATGGTGTCTCTTCACAGCAATAGTAACCCTAATGAAGACACTCTTAATCTAGTCAAATTAACATCAAGTCCAAACATTATAAGTCCACCCCTTGTCAACTTGACATTCAACTACATCTTTATATAGCATACTTAATTTCCAAATAAATACAGTAAAATAGTCATAATTTTACATAAAACAATGTAACTATTCAATATATAAAGAAACTATCTCCAGAATAGGTAGCAACCTTCTTGCAAGGATGCTTAACACTTTTGAAATTGCATAACTTAAGTATGACATTATAGAGCTAACAGAATTTACTGTTGTTAACTCTATATTGTATTACATGGTAAAAGAATAGAAAGAAATAGAATGAAAAAATGAATATCATATATATTATAATATATTGTCTTAGTCACAGCTCTGTTGCTATGTCAAGACATCATGACCAAGGCAACTCATATAAAAGAAAGCATTTAATTGGGGGCTTGCTTACAGATTCAGGGGGTTGGTTCACCATATCATGGTGGGAAGCAGACAGACATGGCACTGGAGCAGTAGCTGAGAGCTTTACATCCTGATCAGCAGACAGCAGAGAGAGAAAGAGAGAGAAGGCATCCATGGACTTTTGAAACCTCAAAGCCCTACCCCTAATGACACACTTCCTCCAACAAGGCCACACCTCCTATTCTTCTAACCCCTTTCAAACAGTTCCATTCCCTGATGACTGAGCATTCAAATATATGAGCCTATGGGAGCCATTCATGAAAACCACCATATATATTTTGTATTAACAAATATATACTAACTATACATAATATATATTAACACAATGGGAAGGGAACATCCATGACTACTATAATCCTTTTCTGTAATGAGCATATGGCCATAGCTAGTAGGTAAGGCTGCCTTTTATCCATTCTATATGCCCACTACCTTACAGCAAGTCTTGTTGTTTACCTGGAAAGGCAAAGGATATCTTCATTCCTGAAAGATCTGGGCCATTTTCCACTCTGCCTAGATTGCATTGTCCTTTCCCATGGACAGTAACCATAGGTGATACTAGGAGATTTGCCATGAGGGACTTCTTGTACTCCAGACACATTTGCCTTGCCTCCGCTGTAGAGTACCATTCCAATTTTCCTTGGTAGTCTAGATCAGTCACCCTAGTAACAAACATTGTTACTGTTTTCTTAGCCTCTTGAATCAAGGGCATGATGAGCCCAAGTGGCTGTAATTAAACCATTGTTTTCCCGATAGCAGACACCATGTTTGTATGGACAGTTAAGACAGTGTCATTCATAACATGTAATGGTTTTGAATCTGAACTGGTGTTTGGGGCAGCATTTGCTGGTGACGTGTGACATGAGGGTGTGCACAGAACACTGTGTACAGAACCAGCACCATAGCCAAGCTGTGCAATGCAACACAGGTGGGCACTGTCAGAGACCTTCAGATTCATTACACATTCACTTTTGAATTAAGTCTTGGTGGACGTATGCTTCCAAACCTTTCATTGTTGCTAGATTTTACATGACTGCCCTTAGATTCAGCTATGTGACCCTGTACAGGGTTATGTGCTACAGTTGGAGGGACAAAACCAATATAATGTATGTTATACAAAGGAATTGTTGGCTCAGTTTACATAAGAGGACTGGAAAATTTAATAGTAGCCACTTACATGGCAGAGAGGCAGAGAAGCCAGTCAGCTGCCTCTTGTGGTGTAGCCCCCTACAGGCTGACATGTTTGAGCACTTGACCACCAGCTGGTGATATTGTCTGGGGAAGCTGTAGAAGCTTTGAGGTGTGTGGTCCAGCTGGCAGAAGTGGGTATCTAGTGCTGGACCTTACAGAAGTTGTACTCACTTCTGGTTCCAGCCCAAGCTCTCTGCCTCCTGGTTAATGCCGTTTGAGAAGCTGCTGACACATGCTGTTGTGGCCACAGATTGACCCACTCTAGTCCCTGTGCCTTCTCTGCCATGATGGACTGTACCCTCTGAAACGGAGGCAAAACCAATTCTGACCTTAAGTTGCTTGTGGTGGGTATTTCGACACAGTAAAAAGGAAAGCTCTCGCAGGAAGCTGGATGCTTTAGCAGCCCCAGTCTTCTGCTGAAGGCTTGGAGAGTCCCAGGGTGTTTCTGATACTGAGTCCCCACTGAAAGGCTGATGCATCTGAGATATGATGTCAGTGGACAATGGCAGCAATGATGGACAGCCTCCTTCAGGAGAGAGGCTTACAGGTGAGGTTGCGGCCTCCCTCACACTTCTTAGAACCTCTGAAATATGCCACTCCATTCCTGGCCAGTCTCCTCCCTCCTCTCCAGCCATATCACTTGTCTGGAGTGATGCCCCAGACATTTTTGAATCCAGTCAGGTTGACTAGGAAGACCAACCACCACAGCCTCAACTGCAGGTTCATTGTTTCCAAGGCAAAACTGCAGCTCCTCCACATCTGTCCTTCCACCTACATCCGCTCCTCCCCTCCACACCCACACCTCCCCTTCATACCTGCTCCCCTCTATACCTGCTCCTCCCCTCCACACCTGCTCCCCCCTCCACACCCGCTTCCCCCTCCACATCCTCCCCTCTCCTTCACATCTGCTCCTCTCCTCCACACTCACACCTCCCCTCCACACCCGCTCCTCCCCTCCATACATACTCCTCCCCTCCACTCCTGCTCCTTCCCTCCACATCCGCCCCTCCCCTTCACATCTGCCCCTCCCCTCCATATCCGCCCCTCCCCTCCTACATCCGCTCCTCTCCTTCCCATCCTCTTCTGCTTCCTTCTGAGCTCAGCACTGTTGACACTGCCCTTGCCCAAGAACTTTATTCCCCCCCCCCCGCCCCTCTGGATGTTACTTCTCCACTGTCTGTTGCCTGTAAGGCTTTCATTTTCACATTCTAACTGCTCTCCTCACAGTCAGGGTTCTCCCTGGCTTTGTGTCCTGGAAGGACGCAGGCTATCCGTCTTCACCACATCTCAGAGACAAGCACAGCAGACAGCTCATAGAGTTCAGTCATTACTGTTAGGTCACTGAATCTCTTGAGATTGCTTCTTCATTAGAAAAATAAGGGTGTGGTGTGACAATAGACAAGAAGAGAAACATCTGGAGATGTTGCTGTGTGTGAAAATGCTATGTACCGAGAAGTATGATGAGTAAGGATAGAGGAGAAGTTTGCGTGTGTGTGTGTGTGTGTGTGTGGCTCACCATGGGTGAAATGAGCATAATCTAGGAAGAAGCTAATGGTGACTTAGACATACTTGCCTGGGCACAGCTCATCCACCAGTCCTCCCTTCTAGATATTTCTCAGGAGCTACTGCCTACTCTCTGTTTTCCTCGATTCCTCAGGTGGGGGAGTTAGGACTCAGACAATTGGCTTTTCTGGCTTTGTAGTCTATTAGACAGAAGGTCTGTGGGAAAGTAGACATGGCCTTTTCTGGGTTAGCACATTCCATAAGCCTCCCCTGCTGGCCAACTTGACAGAAGTTCTAGAGCGAAAATCCTGGCTGTCCAGTTACGAATAGTACAACGTCTGAGGTACTGTCTTGCTCTTGACCTGTGTTCTGGCTGGTTCTCTATGGAGGGGTGTCTGTCCTTAGGCAAGAGGTCTGGAGAAGGCACTGTGTCACAGCACCCCAGCACAGCACAGAAGGGCCAGGGTGGCTTCTTCAAGCAGCACCACCCTCCCCCAAACCTTCCCTGCCTGTCATTTACCATTTACCTGAGACCCAGGGCTAACGGCTAGTTTCCCGGTTCTGTGGATAATGGATTCTTGTTACCCTGGGCTCAGTGTCCCCTTGTCACTTCTATTCATGTGATTTGCCTTTAGAAGGGAAGAGACACCTAAACCAGCTTCTCCACACCCATTGTCACCCTTGCTAGAGCCCAAGATGACCCACAGGTGACAACTGCAGCCACCTGAGGGAATATAAACAGGAGAGGCATTTCTCTTCATGACTCACAGTCAAAGGGACTAACACCCACAACACTCTGTTATAGTCCCTATGACAGGCAGTATAGTACCCCCCTAAAAATGCAGACTTCCTAATTCCTGGATGTTACCAGAGGCTAGTGTAACTACACTAGCTTATATGAAAGCCTTGGTTACAAGTTCTGTGCTAAAGGGATGATCCTGAGTCTTGTTGGGAGTGATCAGACTGTAAAAGTCCATAAAAGCACAGTGGGAAACCAGGAGCATCTGGGATGGATCTTGTCTTCCTGATAGCAGAGTCTGTATAAGGAGGTTAGAACCATGCAGACTCGTTGCTGGACCACCTCCAGATGCTAGAAAAACAGAAAGTGGATCTTCCCAGACCCTCTAGGAAGGCAGCCTTGTTGGCACCTTGATTTTAACCCAGTGAGACCCATGTTGACTTTTGACCTCTAGAGGTATACAGTGATAAATCAGTGTTGTTTAAAAGCCACCAAGAGCCAGGCGGTGGTGGCGCACGCCTTTAATCCCAGCACTCGGGAGGCAGAGCCAGGCGGATCTCTGTGAGTTCGAGGCCAGCCTGGGCTACCAAGTGAGTTCCAGGAAAGGCGCAAAAGCTACACAGAGAAACCCTGTCTCAAAAAAAAAAAAAAAAGCCACCAAGGACTTTGCTCTAGTTGTGCAGACAATGAGCACGGCCCTTGAAAGGTTGCTGTTCTCTGCCCACAGGTGAACTCATACACTTGACAAAGGCTAGAGTCATACGTTTGACTCATAGGAGGTTGGGAACAATAGGTAGCATAATGGGTCTCCCCATTACCCTGTCCAGTTCAGAGGGAAGGGCTGTGAGCCTTTCAAAACCCCAGGATACTAGGAAGGATCTGTCCCAGCTCTTCGTCTGACACTCCACTGATGTTCAAACTCGACAGTTGCTGCTCCACGGCCCTCATCCCTATGGTGTACCTTCCAAATGCTTCCTTCTCTTTCATGCTTGCCACTTACATGCCTCCCTGTATTGGCTCCACCCATCCTAAACCTCTTTCATTCTGGTCTGCATATGTGACTTCTCTCTAACACCTATTCATGTTACTCGGGGTTTTCTAGAGGAACAGAATGTAGTACGTGTGTGTGTGTGTGTGTGTGTGTGTGTGTGTGTGTAATTCACAAATACACACACACACACACACACACACACAGGGGATTTATTAGAATGGCTTACAGGCTGTGGTCTACCTACAATGGCTGTCTACCAACTGAAGATCCAAAAACCCAGTAGTTGTCCAGTTCACAAGGCTGTACGTCTCAGCTGGTCTTTGGTATACGCTGTACAGTGGTTTGAAAGAAAATGGCCCCATAGGGAGTGGCACTATTAGGAAGTGTGGCTTTGTTGGAGTAGGCATGGCCTTGTTGGGGCAAGTGTGTTAAGATGGTGGGGGTAGGCTTTGAAGTCTCCTATGCTCAAGCTATGCGTGGTGCAACAGCTCATCCTGCTGCCTGTGGATCAAGATGTAGAACTCTCAGCTCCTTCTCCAGCACCGTGCCTGCCTGCATACCACCTGCCATGACAATAATGGACTAAACCTCTGAACTGTAAGCCAGCCCCAACTAATTGTTTTCTTTTATAAGGGTTGTCATGGTCATGGTGTCTCTTCACAGCAATAGAAACCTTAACTAAGACACAGTGGGATCCCAAAGACATGAGCTTTGATGCCAGTGAAGGAATGAACTTGCCAGGGAGATGAGAGCAAGCAGGCAAAGAGAGAGCAAGCTTCCTTCTTCCTTGTCCTATAAGCTGTCAGCAGAAGGTGTGGCCCAGATTAAAGGTGGATCTTCCCACCTTAAAAAAAATAATCTGGCTTAAGGGTGTGTCTTCCCACCTCAAAGACCCTGATTAGAAGTGACTCTTGCCACTTCAAATGATTTAAGATAAAAATCCCTCACAGGTGTGCCCATCCATTTTCCAGTTTACGTGAATGCCAGACGCTGTCAAGTTGACAACCAAGAACAGCCATCACATACCTGCTCTTCTTTCTGGGCCCTGATCCGTTACAGGGGGCCTTCAGTTCACATTGAAGGCTTTCTTCATCTGGGTCACTGAGGTTCAGCCTCCTCCAGGTAACCTTGGCTTTTGAAGGAAGGGGATGAGTTGTCCCCTCATACTCCCCAGTGACACCCTGACACCTTTCTCATCTTTCTGCTTCTGCAGAGGCCACTCTCTTCACTTGAGCCCTCATCATTTTCTAACATCACAGCTTCCTTACATGGGTACCAGTCCCTAGAGCATAGTCATCCTCTCTCCCATGTCGGGATGCCCAAAGGTGTGTATTGAAAGGCCTGGAACCCACTTTTTCCAAAGCTGCTTCCCTTCAGCCCTGTTCTGCCTCCCTTATGCCACCAGCCTGCTGACTCTTCTCACCTTTACTTCTCCCATGGCACTTCTTTTGCCTGCTTCCAGAATTAGCTATAGATGCACTCATCAGGCAAGCCCAGTCCAAACATAAAAACACCTCCAGTGAATTTTAACAGAGAAAAATTTTCAATTTATTTTATTAAATTTTCTATTCATTTTACGTACCAACTAAAGATCCCCCTCTCCTCCCTCCTCCCACCCCCAGCCTTCCCCCCCAACCTACCTCCTCCATTCCCACCTCCTCCAAGGTAAGGTCTCCCATGGGGAGTCAGCAGAGCCTGGTATATTCACTTGAAGCAGGTCCAAGCCCCTCCTGCCTGCACCAAGGCTGCATAAGGTGTCCCACCATAGGCACTGGGCTCCAAAAAGCCAGCTCATGCACCAGGGATGGATTCCAATCCCACTGCCTGGAGAACTCCTAAACAGTTCAAGCTAAACAACTGTCTTGCCTGTCCAGAGGGCCTAGTCCAGTACCATGGGGGCTCCACAGCTATTGGCCCATAGTTTATGCATTTCCACTAGTTTGACTGGCCATCTCCTAACAGGGAAAATTTAATGTGAATAATTGCTCATTAGTTGTTAAGGAAACAAAAGGTGTAAGAAATTGCTTATGTTTTCAGTGTATCCAGAAGCAATGGATTCAGGAAGTAGCTACCCCTGATAATGCTAGGGGAATAGGAAAAAGTTGAAATTGTCTCTGAGTTAAATCTCAGACTTCTGTAAAAAGCATTGGCTGAGCTGGGACCCATCTGAACTTACAAGAGCATCCTCAGTGTGAGGACGGGAATGGGGTAGGAATGGGTAGTAGTGGAACTGGTACTCTGAATACAGCAGCTTTTACCACAACCACCTGTTATAGCTGGAGTAGAGAGGATATCTGGACGCCACTGTCAGAATTTCTCTTATGTTGCAAGATTTAGAAATAAAAAGACAGGATGGTCTGTTAAGTTTAAATTTTAGCTTGCTTATAGGTGGAGTTTTTAGTATCAATCTACCCCATGCAGTGTTTGAGCTATATAGAGGCTAAAACTTGTATTTGTTACTGATCTAAAAGTTTACTGTGGCTTAGACATCCTGTATTTTGCCTGGAAACTCTCCTCTCATTTTCCCTCTGACTAGAACTACCAGGCAGCAGTTAGCAGAGGAGAAATGTGGCTTTCAGAGTCTGTCCATCATCCCAAACACCAGGCACATGGACTTGGAGCTGAGAGAGATTGTAATGAAAGACTTGATGTCTTTTGTTACCTCTACCCTAGCTTCCTCCAGTGTCTTTTATTAATAGATATTTCCAAAGATTTGTTTTATATATATATACATACATTATATATATATACACATACATTATATATATGTATGTATGTATGTATGTATGTATGTATGTATGTATGTATGTATATATTTCAGGGTATGCACATATGAGTGTAAGTAGCCATAGAAGCCAGAAGAGGAAGCCAGATGCCCTGGAGCTGGAGTTATAGGCACTGGAGAGCCACCTGAAATGGGTGTTGGAAAATGAACTTAGGTCCTCTGAAAGATCTCCTAACTATGGAGTCATCCTTCCAGCCCCTGTTGATCATTATTTACTTGATTACTCTCCTCATAGGAAAGAGATGTTAGTGTGGACATTGTGGGAAACTCCAGATTCTAGAAGTCTCTAGAAATTACCAGGTGGCATGGAAGAGTCAATTGAACTCTGCTCCTGGCCTTGTCTTTGAGCTCTCTTCCAGGCTCAGTTTCTGCCCAGTGCTTCCAAACATCTGAGCCTTGGTCTACTTAGGGCAGCTCTGAGCCAAGCGACTGTGGCCATGCTGGAGGCCTGGGACAGGAAGTGCTGGTCCCCTCTGTGACAGCACCAAGCCTCTGCTTTCATTTCCTATTTTGAAAGGTAGTTCCCGCTCCCTTTCATTGTTTTAAACTCCATCATAGAATGAATCACACTCAATGGACCAATGCAAAAATCTTCCTGAGTGAAGAGGCTGGCTTCACAGATTTTGACCACTTTGTTGGTTTCCCAGCCCTGGACATTGACCCAGAGGACATGATGAAATACAGGCAGGATGTTGTGAGCCAGTTGGCCTCAGGGTTTCATTCAATCTCCTTTCTCCCCTTCCAGGTCTTTCTTTTTTGTGGTCTGACATTCAAGGCCTGCCTAATTTGACATCTATCCACTTTGGCGATCTTATATTCCATTTCAGCCTAGTCTTCTCAGTACTAGTCCAGAGGGAAAACATTCCTACCCAAACACGATATGCTTGTTTACTGAGAAGAGCATGCTCAAAGGATAATTATCCTCACCAAATAACAGCTGAAAGAGTGTAAACATTAGCCCTCCAACAACCCAGATCAGTCCCCTGAGATAGCATCAATGCACATTTTATTTCCCGAGATGAAAATAGATTCAGTGTTTTTGTGTGTGAGAGCAATACATGTTTATTGTATAAAGTTCAGGGAAAAGAGTAGAGAATGAAAATTATAATTATGAATATCCATCAGCCAGAGAAAGTCACAGTTTGCATTTCAACATATCATTTTCCCGATATTTTGCTAAGCAAACATATACATTTGCATGCTTGTACATACTCACACACCCCCTTTGTTGTGGGTTTATGTTTCCAAATAGTGTGTTACTCACACTAGCTAAGTTTTACTACAGCAATAAATTAACTCTGGATTCTCAGTGGCTTAATAAAAAAGATTTATTTCTAGTTCATAATACTCTTTTCCAGCACAGGTTGGCAGAGACTCTGCTCTGTACGGCTATTCATCCATCAGGCTACCAGACACCCCACTGTCCCTTGACCATGTCCTCTGGCTCACATGGTCTTCTCAGTTACTGCAGAAGAGGAGGGAAATGAGAGATTTAGGGATCAGCTTTGTATGTCTCCAGCCAGAAATGATACAAGCCACTTCTGTACACACTTCGTTGGCTAAAATTAACGGTATGATCCTGATCCCACCCAACTCCAAGGAACTAGAAAAGACAGCTTTCTGCATGCCCAAAAGGGAAAGAAGAAAGATGTGTTCTCAAATACTGTATTGCCACTCAAACTTGGCTTGTATGTATGTATGTATGAACTTACAGTCTACTATTAGCAGCTAGCGGTTTGCCGGGGATGCTCTTTTATGGCTATTGCTATTGCTGTTAATAGCTATATAGAACGCTATTGTAAGGACAAATCACTTGGACTGGAATAATTCCTTATCAACTAATGCCTTATTACTAGGCCAATTTGATTTTATGGTAAAATCTTAGGCAGAAGTTTTGCACTTTTTCTGAGTTATTGGATTACTATCCTTTTATTCCAAAGTAAAAGTTTCTGATGAAACAAAGACACATTCAAAATGTTTCATATTACTGCTGCAAAACCCCCTTCACTAGCTGGACCTCAAGGATTCTGAGGACCATGGTGAACACACTCATTTTCCCATGCCCTTCTCACGACTGGTTATTAAACATTCCCGCTAATAAAATTAATACAAAATGGTACTTGTTTTAATTGCTCTTTAATCACAGTGAAAAGAAATGTAATGTGTTTACTAGACTTCTGAATATCTTACTTTTTGAATTATTACTATACCACTTTATGCCCATGGGACGGTTCTTTTTTCTTAATTAGTAAGAAAAGTCCTTAGGGTCTCTGTAAGTTAGCACTTCATAAAGTAGATTACAAAAGTTTTCCCAATATCGGATTTGTCTTATAAATTTTTAGGGATTTTTTTAATGGTAAAAGACATGTTCATTTTCAAATTATCTTTTAAATTATTTTTCCTTCTGTGTGTCCTCTCACACTTATTGTCACAAGTTTATAAAAAAAATACTTGAGCAATCCTTCATTGTTTTAATTTTTAAAACATTTAAACACTTTGGGCATCTACATATTAATACAAATTTATTTAAGAGTAAGCAGAAAAGGTATTTTTGAAATGGAAAGAGGTAGAAAAACCTTCTATCTTATATTTACAAAATGTTTCTTCTATTCGAATATTCCTTGGACCAGTCACCAGACATCTCTCTAGACTCTGAACAATGACATCTCTTTGCTTTTTTTCCTATTGCCTCCTCACAGAGTTGCATCATATTAACGAGGAATTTAAATCCGAGAAGGTAAAATTCCTCCTTCTGATTCTTCTTCTCCAACTAATTTTGGGCTACCATGCATTTGTTCTTTCAGATTAATATTTTTCCGATGAGGAGCTCAAGGGGGGTTTATTTTAAAGATTTATTACTTTATTTTTTCTGTATGGGTGTTTTGCTTGTGTGTATGTCTATTCACCATGTTCGTGAAGTGCCTGCCAAGGCCAGGAGGGGGACTGAATCCCTTGGAACTGGAGTTACAGAAGATTAGGAGCTACGTTGTGGGCGCAGGGTTAAGTGCTCTTAACTACTAAGGCATTTCTCCATCCTGAAGGAGAAATGTTTTTGTGTCATACCTTAGATATTTACCCACATGGAATAAAAGCTAAGAAACATTTTCTTGAGTCCAACTTAGCCACAGGGATCTATTTTCAATCAGGCCCCTATTTCAGTAGAGGAAGATGACTGACCCCTAAAAATGATTTCACACCTGATGTCTAGGAAACGGCCTAATCCCAAATGCCCAGGAAATAGCCTAAATACAGAAGGACAGAAGGTCCACCCTTCCCTGAATGATTGACACTAAGCTGGGACAGAACCACAAACCTCAAAGGCTCCCTAATAGGCTGGGGGTCCGTTACCCTGGAAAGTTCCTAACCGTGCCTGTTATGATTGGTTCTGTTATGACTGGTTGAAATGGCTGTGTTGCCCCCTTTGCATTCTCCCCTTTAAAACGCTTATTCTTCCCTGCGTCTGGGATGCGGTTCAGATCCCGACACTGGTCGCTGCCTTTTTCGGTAAATTTTCTGTTTGCTCAAACCCGGTCTTCTTGGTGGATTATTCCCAGACTCTTGGGCCTTAACAATTTTAAGTGTTTATTAAGTCATTTTAAAAATCTAAATGTTCTCAAATATTAGTAAGAAACAAGGCATTCTTTCGAAGTTTTGAAGATTTCTTTAATGTCTGGCTCACCCATGGACTGTTCGAACAATGTTTCTGATGTCCATTGGTCAAAGCAGCTGGGAAAATCTGCCTCACTGGTTAGGTTGTTGGAAAAGGGAAGAGTCTTTTTCTAGACTTTTCTGAATACTGCAGACATTCTAGTAAAACCAAAAGCCTGTGATAGTAGAATCTTCAGCACTGTCTGTAATGTGGCACTGAAATCTTATCAATAACCCTTTGTGCATTGAAAAGTTCCTATGGTAACATCTGTTTGTCCATCCTACCCCTAGGAATGAATCTTTCACTTATAGCTTTGGAAGGCTGTGTGCTGGTAATTTGGAAAATATTGGCTCATCTTGTTATTTACATCTTTCAACTGTGACAGATTTTATTATACAGAATTTTAAAAGCCACATTCATTGCGTCATCATGGATCTCATTAGAAAGCGGTGAAGCCCTGGTAATTCTCACTAACTTTTCAGTGAAGTCTGTCACTGGCACTCAGCAGTGCTGACATGAAGGCTGATTAATCTTTCTGTTGCTCTGGTGCACATCTCCACCTGGTATGCTGTGACAATTCACTGTGCAACATGCTTCAGTGGCTTCACCATTCTTACCTTGAAAACACAGCTTCTCACTCTCAGGGAGCTCCTTTTATGTTTAAATAGTCAATTCCTTTCCCCCCCTAACCATTAACTGATTGCACTCAAAATGATGCAGTGTTGCTAATTAGTCAATAAATAAAACACTGATTGGCTATTGGCTAGGCAGGAAGTGTAGGCGGGACAAGGAAGAGAATAAAGCTGGGAAGTGGAAGGCTGAGTCAGAGAGACCCTGCCAGCCGCCACCATGACAAGTCGCATGTGAAGATGCCGGTAAGCCACGAGCCATGTGGCAAGGTATAGATTAATAGAAATGGATTAATTTAAGCTGTAAGAACAGTTAGCAAGAAGCCTGCCATGGCCATACAGTTTGTAACCAATGTAAGTCTCTGTGTTTACTTGGTTGGGTGAGAGCGGCTGTGGGACTGACAGGTGAGAGAGATTTGTCCTGACTGTGGGCCAGGCAGGAAAACTCTAGCAACAATGCAGAAACTTAACAAGGATCAGAGTGCTATTTTTAAATGTTTTCTTGCAAAAGACACAAAAAGGGAGATTATTAGCAGCTATAAAACTGAAGGAACAATAATGTCATGTTTTCATCTTTATAGTTTTATCTATTTCCTTTGGCACAGAGCCTTCCAATGCTCTGATTGCAGCAAAGTGCAGCTAAGTAAATTAATAGGTTTGTTGGGGTGGCTTGCAGGAGCATGGGTGACTCCAAGGCAACTTTATACTGGAGACCCCATCCTAGTATGGATGGTGACTCATGAAAGCTGCACCCCCTGAGCTCCCTGAAGGCAGCTCTGCCTGACCACAGTCTCACTCCCCAGCAGCTGTTACTGCCCAAGTTAACTTGGGAGGAGCCTTGTGAATCCTGTCTGCTTTAGATGCTTCCTGAGACTTGTGAATTTCATTCACCTAATTCAGTAAGTAAGTTTCATTTACTTCCTGACTCCTAACCAGCCTCACCTCTCCACATTCCAGAAGGAAAGGTTTCAACTGGAGGATAAAGCTATGCTATACCTTGTCTACAATGTTAGTTAGATTTTCTCATCCTTGTGCATTAGAAGTAGAGTAAATGGGGGGCTGGAGAGATGGCTCAGAGGTTAAGAGCACCGACTGCTCTTCCAGAGGTCCTGAGTTCAATTCCCAGCAACCACATGGTGCCTCACAACCACCTGTAATGAGATCTGGTGCCCTCTTCTGGCCTGCAGTCACATATGCTGTATACACAATAAATAAATAAATCTTAAAAAAAAAAAAAGAAGTAGAGTAAATGATTCATTTAAATGGTTTGGAAGTTCAGTGCCATTTACCCAATGGTGTTGTGAAGATGGTACATTGCTTGTTTTTAAAGAGAATGTAACCAAGCTGGGAAGAAACTACAGCTATGTAAAAATTAAAGATTAAGAGTAATATTGTGTAAATGAAATGCATATTCACACATATGAGGGAAAGGTAAGAATGGATTAAGAGAAATATAAACGGCACAGAAAAATGTTACATAATTTATTATTGATATGTAGTATCCAAATTAAGGAAGTACATATACATGACTCTGATCCGGAAAGAGGCAGAAATCAAGAGGACTCACCTTATATGAGCAAAATGAATAATAACAGTAACAAAATCTCTACAGAAACATGACTGTGACTTTTCAGTTGAGTCTACAGAAAGAAATGGTGCAAAAGTTGCAAGCATTGAATGGAATCACGTTTAAAAATGAGAACTGGAACACATTTTACACACGTGAAAACAGATGCTCAAAGGTAATAAACAAAGTTATAAATGTTTCTGGGGAAAAACTGATGTTTTAACTTCAAGTTTTATACTTAACCAAACTATTAGTCAATATAGAAGGTAAATAAAAGCAATTTTAAGTATTCAAACAGTGGAAAATCCTGTCTCCCAGGTACCATTTCTGAAGAATTACTTAAGACTATATTCCAGAAAATGGACACACACACAAAAGAAAAACAAAGGAAAGGATACAATGAGATGTAAGAAACAACACAAACTAACCACCAAGTCAGAAGAAAAGAAATTCCAGGACAATGGTTGTACAGTGGGCCAAGAAAGATATTTTATTTTCAGACCAGGATTAAGTGAGTTCCAGAAAAATGCTTTCCAAAGGGAGGGTGAAAGAAGAGCCTTATCAATACATAAAACAAATAAAAATCACGAGTATGACAAGCACTTTACTGATGGAACTCTCTCTCTAACCCCAAGTTAGATTTTAAGAAAAATAAATAAATTAGATAGAGTGGTCCATTTATTATAAATTATGACCAATGGACTTGCATGGAGACATTCCAACCACCCAGACCCACAGCTGACATTAGGGTTTACTCTTGGTGCCATACATCCAATGGGTTTGGACAAATGTATAATGATAGGTATTGCCCATTTAAAAGTGAAATAGTCTCACTGCCCACTCAGTCCCCTGTGTTTTGTCTTTTATCTTGCCTCTGACACAACCCTAGGTGTGGTGGTATTGTGTTCCCCAAAATATTGTGCACCCTAATAAACTTATCTGGGGTCAGAGAACAGAACAGCCACTAGATACAGAGGCTAGAAAATGGTGGCACTCACACCTTTAATCCTAGCATTCCAGAGGCAGAAATTTGTCTGGATCTCTGTGAGTTCAAGGCCACATTGGAAACAGCCAGGCATGGTAACACATGCCTTTAATCCCAGAAAGTGAGCCTTTAATCCCAGGAAGTGAGGGCAGAAAGCAGAAAAGTATTTAAGGTGTGAGGACCAGGAACTAGAGCTGTTTAAGCTTTCAGGCTTTTGAGCAGCAGTTCAGCTGAGATCCATTTGGATGAGGACACAGAGGCTTCTGGTCTGAGGAAACAGTATCAGCTGAGGAATTGGCAAGATGAGGTAGCTGTGGCTTGTTCTGCTTCTCTGACCTTCCAGCATTCACCCTAATACCTGGGTTCAGGTTTGTTTTTATTAATAAAACCTGTTAAGATTCCTGCTATACCTAGGGATAGCTCTACTTTTTCCAGAAGGCCAGAGGATTGGCATCATGTAGTATACAACTCTTTTAGACTGGCTTCTTTACTTCATAATATGAATTTAAGTCTCCTCCATGGTTTTTCATGGCTTGAGAACTTATTTCTGTTTTAGTGCTGAATAAATATTCTGCTGTCTGGATAGATCACTCTCTTTATCCATTCAACCTACTGTAGGACATCTCAGTTGTTTCTAAGTTTTTAGCAGTTATGAGTAAATCTGGTACAAATCCTGTTTCTATGTACCTAAGTCTGCCAATTAGAAGAGTTTTAGTTACTTATATTTCTTCTTAAAAATTGAAAATTTTTATTTTTGTTTATGCATATGTGTGTCTGTATATGTCTCTATGTACACATAAATTTGGGTGTCCATGAAGGCCAGAAGAGAGTGTTAGAAACTCTGAAGTTTGAGTTACTGGTGGTTGTGAACTGCCCAATATGAGTGCTTGGAATGAACCCAGTTTCTCGGCAAGATCAGTGTGCTGGTTGACTTTTCTTGTCAATTTGACACAACCTAGAGCCACTCAGGAAGAGGGAGCATAAATTGAGGAATGGCCCAGGTAAAACTGGCCTGCGGCCATGCCTGTGTGAGAGTGTCTTGACTGATGATTTATGTAGGAAGGCCCAGTCCATTGTAGGCGGCGCCATCCCTAATCCCTACTTAGATGGGTCTTGGCTACATTCAAAAGCTAGCTAAGCAAGTCGGAGAGCAAGCCTATAAGCAGCATTCCTTCATGGTTTCTGATTCAGTTTCTGCTTGCATTCCTGCCCTAACTTGCCTCAATGATGGACTGTGATTTGGAGGTGTGAGCTGAAATAAGATGTTTTTCCCCTTAGATTGCTTTTGGTCAGGTGTTTATCACAGTAACAGGAAGCAAACTGGAACAAGCCGCAAGTGCTCTTAATTACTGAGCCATCTTTTCAGCCCCTCACTTATACCACATAGAGGGAACAGGAACTGGGAGATACTAGACCTGCCCCAGTTAACATAGCTGAGACTCTCTTCCAAGACTAGTGTCCCTTCTTGTCTGTGGGGCTGCCACTCACATCACAGAGCTGTCATTTTTTTTATTCATTTTACATACCAACCATAGATGCCCCTCTCATCCCTCCTCCCACTGCCCCCTCATCCCCTCCTCCAACAGGGTAAGTTCTCCCATGCGGGGACAGCTAAGCCTGGTACATTCAGTTGAGGCAGGACTGAGCCCCTCCCCACCTTATCAGGGATGAGCAAGGTGTCCAACCATAGGTACTGGGATCCAGAAAGCCGGCTCATGCACCAGGGATAGATTGTGATCACACTGCCAGGGGCCCCTCAAACAGACCCAGCTACACAACTGTCTCCTGTATGCAGAGGGTCTAGTCTGGTCCCATGAAGGTTTCACAACTGTTGGTCTAAAGTTTGTGAGTTCCTCTGAGCTTGGTTCAGTTGTCTCTGTAGGTTTCCCCATCATGATCTTGACCCCTCCTTGCTCATGTAATTGCTCTTCTCTCTCTTCGACTGGACTCCCAGAGCTTAGCCTGGTGCATGGTTGGGGATTTCTGCATCTGCTTCCATCAGTTACTAGATGAAGGCTCTATGATGACAGTTAGGATATCACCAATCTGATTACCAGGGTAAGCCAGCTCAGGCACCCTCAGCACTGTTGCTAGTAGTCTAATCTGGGGTCATCCTTGTGGATTCCTGGCAATTTCCCTAGCACCAGGCTTCTCCCTTACCCCATAATGTCTCCCTCTAACAAGATACCTCTTTCATTGCAGAGCTGTCATTTTTACTGATTAATAACTAGTCATTAATTAGCAATAATCAGAGTGTCACCAATGGTTTAGAGAAGAGTGGAGGCCATTGATGAGTAGACTCAGTGCTGCTAACAGACCTCATTTCACAATGTTTATTTTCTGATCATATGCCACTCAGCATGTCTCATGTATTTTGAATGAGAACATTCTATTAATGCCAATGGAATTGATTTTTAAGGAAGCATTAGAAGCAGCAAATGTGATACTGTGTGCAATATTGACTGGGACCCATTATCCTGCCACACTGGTTATGACCAACAAAGAAAAGTAGGAGATGAGTGTGTTTGTAAGTCTTTCCCCTCAGAATGGAAGAAAGCCTATACCCAACTCAGTGATGGGCATGGAGCCTTCCTGAGTGGCCTGGCATGGAAAGCCAGCCATCTAGCCAGACTGCATAGACCACACAGAATCCGAGGCACTGCCTGCCCAACCCACCCATGTTCCTTTCTCCCACCCCTCGGGCCCAATGCTGTACCAGCTGCAGAGTCATCAGTGGCTCACCCAGTACAGAATCCTGTGAATGAACCCAGCTCCAGATTCTCTTGTGACTTGATTTCTTCAACTGCAAAACGAGGCTAATCATCATGCCTAACTCAGGAGGTTTTGAGAGGATTAAGTACATGTACGGGAAATGTGCAGAGTGCTACCTGTCAGGCAGCAGGAACTGAAAGTGTTAGCCACTAGTATTGCTGCTGTTGCTCCACATTAATGCCATCAGAACTCTCAGATATCAGATTTGCACCATTTGTTCTTCATGACAGTGAAAATAAGATTCACCCAGGCTCTCTTCAGTAATAGAACTTTATAATAATAACATGAGAATTTCTTTTTCACCAGAATTCTCTAAACAGCTTCTATGTGACATACTATTGGTGTCTTCAATTTGTGCCACCTGAGATATAAACTTGTGTCACAAAACAGTGTTTCCAACTGCTTTCTGTTTCTGCTGTGTCTCTGAATTTCAGGCTTTTGTCTCTTCGGCCTTTGTCCCCTTTGGTGAATACCTCTTAGGCTGAGCTGAGTGATCCTGGATAATAAAACGCTGAGGGATTTGAGGCCCTATCTCCATGGGGAGATGCCAGCAAGTTGATGTGCTGTGGGATGTCTTTCTGTATGCTGTGAATGTGTGTTGCTCTCATTGGTTGATAAATAAAGCTGTTTGGCCAATGGCGAGGCAGAATAAGGTTAGGTGATACATTCAAACTGAAGATGGAGAGAAAGAAGGACAGAATCAGTGCAAACACGGGCCAGCCACCCAAGAAGCAAGATGCCAGCAGACTGGTAGTGCCATGGCCACGTGACATTACATAGATTAATAGAAAAGGGTTAATTTAAATGTAAGAGCTAGCTAGTAATAAGCCTGGGCCATCGGCCAAACATTTATAATTAATATAAGCCTCTGAGTGATTATTTGGGAATGGCTACAGGGTGGGACAGAGAAAAGCCTCCCATTACATTGGTGCCACATGGAAGGTGAGGTCAGAGAGAAAAGCGGAACAACTCCACAGAGCACAGATGAGATCAGGCCAGTGAGGCGCTTTCTGACAGAACATGCTGACTTAATATGAGATTCAGAGTGGCTTCTTCTAAGAGGACCTGGGTGTGTAAACCCCTTCCTGTGTCCCTTCCATAAACACAGAGTGAAATATATTTGTCTTTAGTAGTGATTATAAATATAAAAATGAAACTATTGATTAAGAATGTGGTATTTAAAAAGTAAAATAACATGGCAATGATGAAAGGATTACAGCAATATTGCTCATGTTTGAGTCACTGGGGGTAGCTTGTCTGTCTCTGTTAAACTCATAAGTGATATATATACCCTGGAACTCTAAACCTACTTATGAAAATCCACCCCAAGGAAATAATTAAGGAGATTAAAGCATGAAATTCTGAAACACATCGAATGTTTGTTGAAGTATAGACTTCAACTAAGGAAAAAATAAGAGCAAATATTATTTAGAATTTTTTTATTTTATGTTAAATTACGCATATATATGTGAGCCAGTGTCTGTGTATGTACACATGTGTGTAGTTGCCTGTGGATACCAGAGGAAGGTGTCAGATCACCAGTGGCTGCAGTTACAGGCAGTTGTGAACCACTGGTTATGGGTGCAGGAAATCAAACTCAGGTTCTCTGCAAGAGCAGCCTATGCTTCTAACCACTGAGTTATTTCTCTAACTGGTCAATCAAATCTTATAAAAATAGTTAAATGAAAATTTTATAGCCACTTTAATAGAAGCATAAGTGGTCATTAAAACAGAACTTTTGAAGCAAAACTGAAAGCACTTAAGATATGATGTTAACTGAAAAAGTAGGCACGCAATTATAGTTATACCTTAATAAGTATACAAGCTCTTTTGCACAGAAACAGAGTTAGATGGGACTGTAAAACCAAAACCAAAACAAAACAATGAAGTTATCAGTGTGCTGAGGGATGGGGTAGGTACTTTGGTACTAATAATTCTGGTTATTCTTGGGATAACTAATTCCTATCCTTAGCTAGGAGATAGGCTGGGCTAGCAGAGAGATTAGGAAACCATTTCTGAGTCTGACCAGCTCCTCCCAGGATCTGTGGCCTGGGTCAGAGTGGATGCAATATAAAGTTTAGGAATCTGCACTCTGTGGTGTTGTACTGCTTTTTTCTCTGACCTCATCTTCCATGTGGCATGAACTTGCTGACATCTCCCTGTGGTGATTGGACCTTAAGTTCCTCAGCTTTTTGTTATCCAGGATCACGCAGCTCAGCCTAAGAGGTATCCACCAAACCCATGAAGGCTGAAAGGACAAGAGCCTAAAATTGTCTGTTTTGAACAAGATGGAACAAAACAGATGATTCACCAGTGGCAAAGAGATTGCTCAAGTCCCTTGGGTACCCATCTTCAGGGAGAGAACCAAGCAGGACACAAAAACAGACAGGATCTGTGGTGGTCATGGCTCAATTTCCCCCACATGAATGTCATGTGGCTAGGGAGTGGGCTCCCTTGATAGCCTTTTGGGCTGTGTCCTTCATAGCTGAATAGGAGTTGTCCTTGGCCTTGCTAAGGGCCACAGCTTCCTCTACAATGCATTCCCTCTTATAATTCTAAGTCACAGGAGGCAGTCATCAGAAGTTACAGTGGATGAGGCCACTGCCTTCAAAGAGCAGAGGAAGCTGGGTAATACGCAGTGACCATCTAGGCGAGGAAACTACTGAGAATGACTGATAGTGTCCAAGGAGGAACTAGAGTGTGTGCACAGAGAAGCGCAAGACACCACAGGAGCAGCTCATGCAGGGGGCACTTTGCTCTTTTTAAATGCTTTGATCATTTCATACATGTATCCCCTGTAATTTGGTCCTATTTCAATCCAATTGCCCCGTCTCATCCCATCCCGCTCCCACTGAACCCCTTCTTCTCCTCAAGTCCTCCTCCTGCTTCCTTGTCTGTAATTGTTGGGGACATAGTGAACTTAACTAGATCTGGTTACATGAGCATGGCCCAGGGGTTATTTACTGGAGCATGGTCAACTTACCAGTGGCCCCGCCACCAAAGAAAGTGACTTCCCTTCTCTCGTAACCATTAGCTTCCAGTAGCTCCTCAAGGGGAGTGAGGCCACATGAATCACTTGATTCCTGCCCCGATATTTGGAGAGAATAATTTTATTCTTTTTTTCTCTTTCTAACTCATACCCAGAGCATGAATTGCCTTTTAGGCCAGTGGTGCTAATAGTTTTATTCCCAGGGGACACCTAACAAAGACTAGAGAGACTTTCTGTTCTTCATAATCAAGACAGGCATCTGATGAAGAGAGTCAAGGCATGCTGCCCAGCATCCTGCTAGACACAGGCTAGGGCTCTATAGCCAAAGAGGGCACAGAATGTCAAAAGCTCCCAAGTTGAGAGACCCTGCTTTAGAACCAACCCAATGATTCAGATATACTAATTGCACCATGAACAGGAAGAAACACAGATGATGATGATGATGATGATGATGATGATGATGATGATAATGATGATGATGATGGTGATGGGTAAAGATGATGGAGACAATGATGGTTCCTCAAACTTACTAAGTGCTTACAGTTCTTTATGTACTTTTGCATGCACTATATCTGAGTTTCTTTTCCCTGCTGCTGGATCAAATACCCCTGAAAATGTGCTTAAAGGAGAAAGAATTTATTTGGCTTACAACTCCAGGTTGCAGTCTATGCTTGATAGTTTTTATGTGCACTTAACAAAAGCTAGAGTCATTTGAAATAAAGGAACCTCAATTGAGAAAATGCCCCTACCAGATCGGCCTATGGGCAATCCTGTGGTGCATTTTCTTAACTAGTGATTGATGTAGGGGGGCTCAGCCCACTGTGGGTGATGCCACTCCTGTGCCGGTGGTCCTGGGTTCCACAAGAGGGCAGGCTGAGTAAATTTTGGAGAGCAAGTCAGTAAGCGGCATTCCTCCATAGCTTCTGCTTCAGTTCTGCCTCCAGGTTCCTGCCCCGACTTCCCTCAGTGATGGGCTGTGATGTACAACTGTAAGCCGAAATACACCTTTCCACCACAGTTGTTGTTCGTCATGGGTGCTTTATCACATCAAGAGAAACTTTAACTAATGCACAGTTCATCAGGGCAAGGAAGTGACAACGGCAGGAACTTGAGAGAACTAGTCACGTTGCACCCACATTCAAGAGCAGCAGCAATGAATTAGTGCATGTGAGTGCGCAGCTTGCTCTCGCCACTCTCGTATAGTTCAAAATTTCCTGCCTGGGGAATGGTGACACCCACAAAGGGTGGGTCTGACCCCATCAAGAAGTATAATCAAGATAATGCCTCAGACATTCTCAGAGGTGCTTCTGACAGCTGGTTCTAGAATTGTATCAAGTTGGCAACTTTAAACTAACAATTGCACATTAAGTTACCAGATTCTTTCAGTTTAAGTAAATGACCATAGATAATTGTTTTTAAGATCCCTGATGTTCAAGTGAGAAAGTCTAAGTTAGAGAGAGTGGGATTTGCCCCAGTCACACACATAGCTAGCACAGGGCTGAGCTGGGTTTAGAAGCATTAGTGCCTCATGACTCATAAGCATAGGATTTTTGAACTTTGTGTGCAGAGAAACCAGGAGATACTAAAAGTTTCCCGGAACTCTGAATTTGTCCAAGGTTTTACACATTAGAAGTGGGTCCAGGATTCTTTATTTCCAGACTATTAGAAAAACACATCAGAATGACGGATGGGCTTGTGGCCATGTGGCAGAGGCAAATGGGATGTTGTGGACTTCAGCTAATTATCAAATCCTTTGCACATCTGAGATCACAGAGGGAACCGTGTGCAAACCACAACACCTGTGCACTTCTCCCCTGGCTGTATTGCTTCACAATGTGGTTACTGAAAGTCTGATGCTTCAGAAAATATTTGTTATTTAAGCAGAGTCTACTCCAAGCCCAGACCAAAAAGCTCCTTTGAACTTCGGTGATTCATGCTAAGGTTCTGTTACTGGATGAAGATCTATTTGAAATAGTTGCAATGTATTCCATATTTATCAAAATAAAATGCTGCCAAACAAACGTTTCTTATGTATTAAAATATTTATTTCTTTGGGTTCATTTTAATAAAAGAAAGATCAAATTATAGAAATATACACAAAAAAGTGTCAAAACCCAGGATGCCCAAAGAAAGAGTATCAAAATGCAGAAGTTGGAGGAAAGGAGTGTTTCGAAGGGAATGAAAATAAAAAGTGTGCCCCATTGTTAGGAATGCAGGAATCTACTGTCCCTAAGCCTAGCAAAGACATAACCTGAAGTCATCATCTGCTGCTGCCAGCTAATCACACCCACACACTTCCACAGAGGAAGCTCCAATGCATGTTTGAAGAGATACCCTCAGTCTTAAGAATTGAAACAAATAAGAAGGGCTGGAGAGATGGCTCACCAGTTAAGAATACTTGTTGTACTCACAGAGGACCTAGGTTTTGTTCCCAGCACGACCATCCCTGTGACTCCAGTTCCAGGGCTTTCCACGCTCACTTCTTGCCTCCCCAGGCATGTTACATACACGGCATACATATACCCATGCAAACAAAACACTTACATGAATAACAGTAAATGAATAAATATTTTTTAAAAAAACACACCAAGCATGATGCCACCAGTCCCCTCACCCAGGAGAGGTGCTTTGTCTTATTTTCAGAGTGTTACAAAGGTTGGAAACAGGGCTGTTTGTTAGTAGGCTGCAATAGAAAGTCAGAATTGGAAAATTGGCAGTGACAAACTAAGATTGGCTTTAAACAATGGCCATGTTTAAAGCTAGCACAGGGCTTTCACACACACACACACACACACACACACACACACACACACACACACACAGAGAGAGAGAGAGAGAGAGAGACAGAGACAGAGACAGAGACAGAGAGACAGAAACAGAGAGAGAGACAGAGAGAGAGAGATGGGCAGAGACAGAAAGAGCAAAAAGGAAAACAGACTGGACAAGAAAAGAAGAGGAAGGGAGGGGAGGGGAAGGGGGAGGGGAGGGAACAGGGGACAGTAATAACTGGGAGGTAGGAGCAGAGATGGAGGAAGCATGGCTCAATGATGATGATCAGCTCATGGTTCTCTGGGTGGTCCATGTTTGTTATGCTGCAAGGACTTAGTAGGATTTCTTTCACCCTGGAGACTTGAAATTCTGTTTTCTTACCACTGTGGTTCTGCACTTCCACAGGGCTGGGGTTTTAGGATGGGCTGAGGGAACATCTGGAAATGGAGACTCTTGGCTGTGGTGGAACTCTCAATGTCTCTTTGTGTGGCTTCCTTCTGTCAGAGCCACATGGCAGATGCTCCTGCAGGTCACAGCTTAGACCTTTCACACCAGTAAGCGTCTGACTTTCCTACCCAAGGCCACAGAGAGAAATGTAAGGGGCAGGCCCTATTTAGTTTCATAAGTCACCTTCCCAAGCTCTGGAGGATTAGCTATGGTCAAGGGGGCAGATGTGATGATAGCCTCCTCCATAGAGGAACACTGGCTAGGCTTACAACCCTTCCCACATGGCGGCTATCCCACACACTCCTTTGAACTGGTTCGCCTTTCATCACAACTGGGTGAGTTAGCCCCCAGGGTAGGCGCTCTGACAACCATTTCTATTCTAAGCATGAGAAAAACAAAAGCACTGAGGAGGAGATGAAGGGACTCGACCAAGGTGATAAAGCTTGCAAGATACAGAGTCCAGAGAATCCTGATCCAAAGTTATGTTTTTATTTATAGCTCTGTGCTGCCTCTGCCTGCCCATTGGAGAGGGGAGGCAGAAAAGTCACCTCAAAGAAGGGAAACACAGCCCTCCACAAAAAGGAGGGAGGGGTGGGAGGCAGACAAAATGAGAGCTGTGTATGACTCTTACTCCTTGTCATGTGCCCAGTAGGGATGACGGCAACAGCATGTAGAATGTTGCAGGGCAGGTGAAATGAGGGGACATATGGGAGCCGTGTATCCGGGTACAGCAAGTCAAGGAGGCCAGGCTTCTTCACTGTATTCTCGGAGTTCCTCCTGGCATCTCAGGAATACTAGAGGGAAACAAGAGAGGGGCTTGTGGCTGGGCCTAGCATGGGAAGCTATGTGTCCCTGAGAGCAAGAATGGGGGAGCAGAGCCCCTCAAGGGGTGATGAGACACAGGAAGAGCACCTAGGCCTGTGGCTGAGCCATGGATCCTGTATAAATCCTTACCTACAAGGGCGCCAACTTTTGTTTTATAGAGGAAACCAAGGACCCTCTGAAGGTGTCGAGGGTATCATTGCTCTGCAGTTTAACACTGGCTGAGTGCCCACCCAGCACCAAGTACATCCAATAAATGAATGGAAATGAACTTTTACGAAAGTTAACAAAAAATGAATGTCTGGGCCTCTGATGTTCCAGCTTTGAGGGGGAAGGGCTATTGGAGCCAACATGAATGGCATCTTGAAGGCACTTCCTGTGGCTTTCCTAGGCTTAGAGGTGTTTGAAGCGAACCAGAACACACCTTCTCTTTGCCCAGTCAGCTCTTTGCAAGAAAGAAGAAAGGCATGTGGTTGGACACAGAGATGGGCACGCAGGGTGGAGGCAATGAGTGTTTGTTTCCTACTTCCAGGCTGGTCTCTTTCTGACCCGTATGTTGGCTCTGACGGTGTGGTCTCTGAGCCTTGCATCATCCGCACATCTGTAATGAAAAAAGGAACATCTTTAACTCACGTGGCACAGCTCTGAATGACAACCCCAAGCAAGGTTGCATTATGGACTGACAGCTCCCCGAACATTCAGCCTCAGCTGTATCCCAGCATGCTCCTTGATTCTGTGCGGGCTCCATCCCACAGGAGCCGTGGACTACATACCAGGTAACGCTTCTACATGGGGAAAAGAAGAGGGCGAAGAATTCAGTATTCTTGATGCCAAAATCTGTAAGATTAAATTTCTGCTATTTTTTTTATAAATAGAAAGTTGGATCCACTCCACCTAAACAATAAATCATGAAATACACATGTTAATTGCTATTGTAAAACAGGAACCTAGATTCACTTTGATGTGAAGTGAACAGAGCTTCTCTCTATAGATCAAACAGCTCCTTGGATTTTTGGAAGGATCCCTCTTCCAACATTTGCATGTTTTGGACACACACACACACACACACACACACACACACACACACACACTGAGAATACTGGGTTCCCAATATCCATTTCCTCCTGCTCCTTTAGGTAGGAATTAAAGAAATGTTAGGGAAACTGACACTTTGAAATTCTTGTGTGTCGTGCCTGAGAAGAGCTGTGTTTTTTTTTTCATTTACACAAGCCAAGAAGCCAGTGGTTGGCTCTGGGTCACTGTGCAGGGACTTGAGGACAAGGAAGACCAGCTAATCCTTCCTCACCTTTCAGGAGGCCACCCACCTTTCATTAGCTTAAGCACACTGGCTGCCAGCACCAGGCTGGTAAGTAATAGCAACTCTTCGCACCAGAAAGAAGCCTTTGATTTGATCTAAGCTTTTATCTATTTAATCCTACCTGCCGTAAACATTGATTAAGCAGCTTCCGTGTGCCAGGAGCTGTGGGAGGTACAGGAAAGGGGAGATGAATTAGATTCAGTCCTGGTCCTCCCGGAATTCACCGTCCAAAAATCTATCCAAGCAATCATAAAGCATAAAGCGTTATGGGTGCTTGATCACTTGGGTGGGAAAGTTCCAGGGAAGTGTGAACTTTTGTCTTAAGATCAGAGAAGCGTGGTTTGAAGGGTGAGTAGAAGTTCTAAATTGGCTTTTTTGTTTTGTTTTGTTTGGCGGGGTGGGGGGGTGGGGGACTCAGGTGCTGCAGAAAGCACCAGGTCAGATAGAGTGAGGGACAGAGAGGGCTTCATGTGGCTGAGAGTGAAGGGTGTGTGCTAAGTGATGGGAATAGCTCTTGAGTTTGGAATATAGAAACAGGAGAAAGGGATGATTCTTGCAAGTCACATCAGGGGATTAGGGTTTATTTTGTTAGAGTAGAGAGAGAGAGACCCATGAAAAGATTTTTTTTTTCCAGATAAATGCTTAAAGCACACAATCAGTTGTGAGTTTGAAAAAATAGTCATGGTATTAGCATAGAGATTAGCCCAGAGTGATGAGGCAGAAAACAAGACTACCAGGGGCAGTCTGGATGCTGAGTTAAGAGGGCTTCCAAATGCTCGCCCTTCTGAGCACGGCAGCAGCAGCAGGTCAGACTCCAGGAACCCTGCCTGCGTGAGGAAATGCACAGGGTGTGTCAGAAAATCAGACTTTAACAACTAGGTGCTTTGGATGGTTGTTTACCCAGAAATTCACAACGGGCTGAAACGCAGAGTATAAATGTCCGTGAGCGCTCAGACACAAACGGGCATCTGTACCACCCGTCCCCTCACAGAGGAGGAGGCAGGAAGACTTTCAGAGCAGAGGTCTGGAGACTGAAGATGACAGCATCTTTCGGATGGGACAAGAACACTGCTCTCTGAGCGCCTAACCGCCATGGCTGCCTGCACAAGGCCAGCACGGGCTCGGGTCAGTCAACATTCTAGCGTGGACGGGGAAGGGGTTCGCGGAGATCCCATCCCTACCCAAGGAGCTCTAGCTGGTAGATGGCTTCTGCAGGAAGGAGTCGGTTTCTTTTTAAGGTCGTGGCCCCTGGTAGGTTGACTGTTGTAGATGAAACTCTAAACAGTCTTATTAAATAAGAAACACAGAGCCAAATACAGAGTTAAAGCCAAGAGATCAGAGCAAGAGTCACTACTACCTTATCTGACCACCTCGCCGCCATCACTTCCCGAGAGAGAGAGAGAGAGAGAGAGAGAGAGAGAGAGAGAGAGAGAGAGAGAGAGAGAGAGAGAGAGAGAGAGAGGGAGAGGGAGAGAGAGGAAGAGAGAGAGAGAGAGACTTTCTTCCTGTGTGACTGTCTTTTTATTGCCTTCCTGTTCTGACTTCTCATTGGCTCTAAACCCAACCACATGACTTCCTCGTCACTGCTTGTCTATACAGACCTCCAGGTTTTTATGGTTGGTACTGGGATTAAAAGTTCGTGTCACTGCTTGGCTGTGTCCTTGACCACACAGAGACTCTGCCTGCCCTGTGATCCGATTAAGGGTGTGTGCCACCACCGCTGGACTTCTGGTAAATGGCTTGCTCTTAGCTCTGATCCCCAGGCAACTTTATTTATTAACATATAAATAAAATCACATTTCAGCACAAATAAAATATCACCATAGACCGTACTTCAGTGGATGACCCCACTCACAGGAGCATAAATAGGAGTCCATGGGTTATTTACAAATAATAAAAAAGAGGATACAAAATTGTGGGGTAGCGTGGGGAGGAGAAAGTGGATCTGGGAAGAGTTAGGGGGAGAGGTCAATAGTGAGTATGATCAAAACACATTGTATGAAATTCTCTAAGATTTAATTAAACAATTGTTTTCAGGGGATGTTATTTGGTTCATCCTTCCTGATCACAACCCATCACAGAGGGAAGGCAGGGCAGGAACCATGGAGGCATGCTTATGAACTTGTTCCCTCTGACCTGCTCAGCTACCTTCCTTATACAACCAGGGACCACCTGCTCAAAGGATCCACATCCACAGCGGGCTGCACTCTCCTACATCAATTAGCAATTAAGAAAATGTCCCTCAGGCTGGAGAGATGGCTCAGAGGTTAAGAGCACTGCTTGCTCTTCCAAAGGTCCTGAGTTCAATTCCCAGCAACCACATGGTGGCTCACAACCATCTGTAGTGAGATCTGGTGCCCTCTTCTGGCCTGCAGGGATACACGCAGACAGAACACCGTATACATAATAAATAAATAAATAAATAAATAAATAAATAAATAAATAAATAAATAAATAAATCTTAAAAAAAAAAAAGAAAAATAAAAAAGAAAATGTCCCTCAGACATGCTCATGGGCCAATATAACAGAGGCAAAACTTAAATCAAGGGCCCTCTTACCAGGTGTGTCCTGTTGACAAGAGATGCTAATTATAACGCTTCCTTTCCCAACAACTAATGAAGAAAAACAAAATACTAGAACCAGCATTGTGGCTCATGCTTGTAATCCCAGTTCTTAAGAGGCCCAGGCAGAGGGAGTGCCCACCCATTCAGAGGTATTCTAGGCTACATAGTGAGTTCCAGGCTATCCTGGGCTACAGAGAGAGACTCTCAAAACAAACCCAAAAAGTGCCAGGGAAGATAAAAAGGAAGCCACAAATATCCCAAGTCTCATCACCTGGCCCAAGGGCCAAGCTTGAGCTCCAGAGTAATTGATTGTCTTTGGTGTGTCTCTGGCGTCTTCACCCTGGATAATCTGATGGCTGGAGATGAGATGTAAGGCAGCTTATAGGGTACGGTTCTGGCCCTCTGTATGGAACAGTTTAAAGATTCCAAACAAAACAAAATAGTAACAAAAAGAAAATACAGAAAAAAAAAATGATCAAAGCAAAGAACAAAAACTAAACAAAGGCCCAAACTAGCCACCAACTTCTCAACTGGGTTAAGAGCCAACGTAGACTGCTGTCCACTTTACTGTGCATCTTGTCTAACTTTCCTAGGGAATTTTAAACAACTGTACAATGAACTAATTAAAATGTTTTTTAATGCAGGCAAGTGTTGTGGTTTGAAAGTGAAATGTCCCCCACGAGCTCATGTGTTTGAATACCTGGTCCCCAGTTGGTGACACAGTTTTGCAAAGCTATGGAACCTTTAGGAGGTGCAGTCTTTTTGGAGGGAGTATGTCACTATTGGGGTGGGCCTTTTTGGTTTTATAGCCCCGCCCTACTTCCTGTCCACTCTGTGCTTCCTGGTTAGAGACAAAAGGTGACCAGTCTCCTGATGTTCCTGTTGCCACCCCTTCCTGCCGTGTGAACTGTTCTCACAAGCTGTAAGATAAAATAAGCCCTTTCTCCCTTAAGTCACTTCTGGTTAGATATTTAGTCACAGCAAAAATAAAAGTAATGAATGCATTACAGCTACTATTTCTTGGCTGACTCCAGATATTCAGTCAATTTAATGTAAAGTTAATTGTTCTTGAACTATAAAACATGAATTAAAATAATAATACTCATTGCTTAGGGGTAGAGGATTATATATTAGTGTAAATGTTTTCTGCAATAAAAACCTGACTACCTCGTGCCATAGGTTTACAGTCTGCATAGCATAACTATGGTGTCTCACAGGGATCACAAAACTTGATCTCCCCTCTCAGACAGATCTGTCCTTGCAGTACACCCTTACATCTGGCCCCCAGGTCTCACTCCTGTATATGCCTCAGCCTGAGACCCCTCTCGGATTATGTCCTGAAATGGACACCTGTACATTATTTAGTTGATTTGTTTTAAATGGTCAAGACACTGCTACCATGCATGCAGGTGTGAACACAACTGTAGACCAGACCATTCTTGTGAGGGCCTTAGAAACACCAGGTTCTCAAAACAGCAGAAAGGACCAAAGTAAGTATGGCCCTCATATCCCACCTCTCACACTGATTTAGGAAGGCAAGTGTCCTCCAGCTGTGCTTCAGGGATTCCTGGAAGGCTTGCAGAAGGGACACAATGAAATGAGAGTTCTTGTTATGCTGCCTACCTTTCCTGCTTCCTGTTAGAGGGAGGGGACCCTGGCCTCTGTCCCCTAGGTTGATCCAGGGAGTTGCCTGCTCTGCAGAAGCAGTAGTTTGCAGGCAGCAGCTGGAGGGAGATGGCTCTGGTGAGGATGCTCTGCCTGCCTTGGCCTTTCTCTAGTCCACCTGATCTGTACTGGTAAACTAGAGCATTGTCACCACAGCCAAAACTGAATCCTGGGTGGCTTCCACAGGAGAATTTAGGCTCTCAGTTCTGGAGCTGGACGTCTTCGGAGGGCCGCAAGAAGGAATCTGCTTTGTGCATGTCTGGTGACTCCAAGGACCTTGGTAACCTGTGGTGTTCCTGCCCTTGTGGACTCACACTTTGCCCTTTGTCTTCATATCCGGTCAGTGTTCTGTCTGGGTGGAGATCTGGATCTAAGTTTCTCCACAGCCTCATGAGGTTAGAGGTGCTCTCCCCACTTCAGTATATGAACTAAGGACATCTCCATGGCAATATAAAGTGGAAGGATAAAGGCTCACACTTCAACATGTGATTTTTTTTTTGGGGGGGGGTAGGAGTGTACAGTTCATTCTGCAAAACTCACAAGAAATAGGCCAGTGCTTTGCCTGACTCATACCTCTAAAGGGATGCTATATCTTTAAGACTAGTCTGTCTGTCCAAAGCTACTCAAGCCACAGAACACAAATGAAAATGTGAGCACATCTGTTAAATCCTAAACCCCTAACCTCATAAATTCTGTACTCATCTTGACTCCCCTGTAACCCTCCAATCTGTTCATTTAATTTAATTCACGTGGGGTGTGCGTGTGTGTGTGTGTGTGTGTGTGTGTGTGTGTGTGTGTGTGTGTGTGTGTTCAGGCTGGCCTGGAACTCACAGAGTTTTCTTCCCTCTGCCTCCTGAGGGCTGGGATTACAGACACAAGCCATAATACCCAGTGACAAGCTTTAAAGCATGCTTCCATTTAAGACTCTAGTCCCAGTTTGGCGGCAGGTGGATATTCTCATTTGCTAAACATGAATTAGACTAAAATGGCTTTCACGGATGTGATGTTTTATTGTTCAGATCTGATAGAAAGGACGGCAGTAAGAACTTGGGGGAACTGCTGTTTAGTGAATGGTGAATAGCACTCAGAATAACGACATTGTGGTGAGTCTACCTGAGATGGTAAGAGCAAATCCCCAGCTTCCTTTTTATATGCCCAGCAGCTGCTCTGTCTCTGCTCCCCTTTTCAAGGGATTCGAGAAATGTTCATTTCCTTTGTCTTGATGCAGGCTTCTCAGCCCTGGCACTGCCAACACCCTGGTTGGGATCGTTCTTTGTTGTGAGTGAATCGTGTGCAGTGGAGACACTCAGCATCATCACTGCCCTTTGCCTTAGAGACATCAGTGTGTTTCCAGGCATTGTGTCACGAGGGGGAGGGGCAAAGTCACCCTCAGTTAAAACCACCCCCTTAACGTATGCAAAGGTACTTTGTAACCGTGCAATGTGTAGCTGATTTCTGCGTACATGGTAAAATAGCTGATTTCTGCATACATGGTAAAATAGGGCCAATTGCTTAAATAACTCCTTTCAGATCACACTGCTCATCTGCCTCAGCCTGATGAGTTTGAGATTAAACTGCAGTCACCACAAGCTGGAACCATCCTCAGATGGCAGAGGGTGTTTTCCCCAAGTCACCACCAGAGGACATCTGTGTGAGTTAGCAGAGCTGTTTCTGGCTAGAGAATGCTGGCCAATGCAGCATGCGTGCATACAGTTCCTGTAAGACAATGCAAGAGCCTGCAGGCTTGCAGAGACACCTAGATCCATCTTAGTGAGTGCTTATTTCACAGCAAACTCTGTCCTCCCGGAGGTACACAGCTCCCGAGAATCGGATGCCCAGGTTTAAACAGCATGAAATGCAGTGGGTGGATGCTCCTCCCACTTCTGTGGTCACAAGGGCTCATCTCACTCACTCTGCCTGCCAACTGCAGGAGAGACTCAGTTAATGTAATTAAAGGAGGCGAGGGCCCCCCCTTCCCAGGTTTGCTCCCTGTGCTCCATCAAGGAGCGCTTTAATGGTCCAGTGAAGGGCTCAGCCCAGTGCACCATGAACTGGAGATAATGTCTGGAGTCGGGTTAACGGAACTCTCCTGCCAGCGGAGCCCATGCCATCTGCCCATTTATTGACAGCCTTGTCAGCAAAAATCTGGAGTCTGAAGGTGGGCAGGCAGCCAGCATGCCTTCCACCGTCTCTCCAGCGTCTCGCTAACAGATGTTGTGCCTCGTGCCTGGAGCTGCTGTTGGCAAATCGCTGCATGCTCATGTTATTTATCAGAGGGTGCGGGGAGGGCAGAAAGGGAGATGTGTTTTCCAGGAAGGAATTTGTATTCCCTTCCAGGTTTTCTGTAGATGTTAAAAAAGAAAAAAAAATAGGGTTTGAAACTGACTTTGAAAAATGTGAATTAATCAGCTTATTGTTCGACACTGGAAAAACAAAACCCTTCCAAACCACAGAGTTATTTGAGGAGCCAGTTCCCAAGTTCCATAGGTTATGTGGATTTGAACACTTGCATCTGCTCATTAGGATCTGCGTGGCCTTGGAGGGTGTCTTTTAATTGGACTGTCTCACAAAAGCAAATGAGTGGGGACTGTTTCTTCTTTCTATGGATAGTATCACACTCATACTGAGCTCTTATCCCAAATCACCGGGCATCAGTCAGACTGTTTACTCACTGAATAAAGACCAAGCTGTGATTCTGTGACTAGACAATGCATGCGCACCTTTGACAAAGGAAGTCTGACTAGCTCTTTAGTTTTTAAAGGGGGCAACACGAAAAGAGGGACAACCTTTGAGAAGTGAGTTGAAGCCTCTCTCCTGGTTTTCCATGTATGTCCAGACAAGCCATTCTAGGTTGGTCCCTCTTGGAGAGCCTTGCAAAAGCCACTTTATCTAAGAATTCTCTCAGATATAAGACCCCCAGCCATTGGTTCTCCAGAGCTCTGTGTTTGTCTAGTTACCCATAACAAACAGTGCCTTCGATCAGGAGAGAAAAATAGGGTGGAAAGAAAATAACTGGCCTCAAGAGATATGGGGAGGACCAGAGAGCCCTAATGTGGACATCCATGGATGGTTCCTTAGCTGAGAGGAAGGTGCTCCACGTTTCTCTGCCGATTATTTCTTGCCATGGCCATGGAAAAGTCTCTACCCAGACATCAGAGAATTCACCAAGAAGAGGACTCGTGTTGTCTGTGGAGATCCAGGAAGCAGCTTGGCACCCCCAAAGCATCAGAAACCTACTGTTAGGGATCCTGAGTCAAATGGGGCAAGTAGAAAGCCAGCAGGCTGCTCTTCACTGTGACGCCTGTGCACCATGCTGAGCCCCATCTCAGGGCTCCTAATGAGATGGTACCAAACAGAAAGGAAAGGGGACAAGAAAGGCCCCATGCAAGCAAATGCAAAGTGCACCTGCTTGTAAGCTCCCAAACTAACTGAAGAGTGTATAATTTACCTTTCTCCCCACAGTGCTAAAGCCGTAGCCCCTGGAAACACCACTTCTAGCACCTGCGCTGTGCTTTAAGACTGAGCCGTCCTGACATTTCCACCAGCCTCATTTCCTTGCCTAATGGACAGTTTTCCACCTGGCTGGTGTCTAGGTGAGGCCATCCATTTGGCACTTTACCTTAGGTTGGTGGCTTGGTTCTTTGCCCATTCGGGCTAATCACATCTCGGAGTAGTCTAGAAACACCATGTAAATGAAGCTGTGATGGAGGATTGGAAAGTGTGACCCGTGCTGCTGATGGGAGGTGGTAATGAGAAGGGACAGCAGGACAAGGTGACTGTGTCAAGAGGTGCGCTCCTTTATGGAATAAATGAGATCCTGGGCTCTGGGACAAAAGAGCACAAGGTGGGGGGGGGGGTACCCTATGTGTAAGCCCAACCTGAGGCCCATGGGATTCCTGAGAGTGAGACCACAGGAAATGAACAGAAGGTCATGATTAATGACTGCACCTGTCCCCCCTGAGGGCTGTTTCCAAAGAGCATGGCTGGGCTGCTCTGTCAGGCAAGCCAGCGACCTCCCCCATTCACATTTCTTCATCAGTCGGCCCTCATGCAGCTCTAGCACCCAAATAAGAGCAGAACTCCAAGGGGTTATAATTGCTGCTGGTAGAGTGAGGAAACACTGGCTAGCCTAGAACTGGGCCAAGGTTAGCTATATCTTCTCCAGCCAGTGGGGAAGGGCTTCACTGCGGGGTGTGTGTGTGTGTGTGTGTGTGTGTGTGTGTGTGTGTGAAAGTACAGCATCCAAACCTGTCTCCTCCTTACCTTTCCCTCCAGGGAAGCTGAGTATTGTGGTTTCTGCTGCCCTCACCAACCAGAGGCTTCAGCTTGTGCGTCCACAGCTGGTGGGGTACCCACCTCTGTCTGCAGGCTGCGATGCTGGAGACAAAGGCCATTTGGAACCCGTGTGCATCGCGAAGCCAAGAGCAAGGCTCACTGCTTTATCGATGCAGCCGGAATGCCGAGGAGGAGGCTCCCTTAGCCCAGCAAAGATGCCAAGAGACAAGCACAGCTTGTGGGGCTCTGCTGCTGAGCATAGCCGCTTTCCCCTGCCTGCTTGCTGCACAACCAGCTCCTGTGGGATCCTCTCTGCTCTGCCCCTGCACTCTGCCTGCCTCTGAGGATTCTTTGTACCTCTGAGGCTTCTAGCAGATGCAGGGAGTCAGGGCTGTTGCTAAGTGTCTGGAAAGGAGAGGCCAGCAGGTGTGGGGGTCTTAGCCTGCTCTTGGACTGAGGCTGGCAAGCTAAGAACCACAGGCAGGACTCAGTCATCAAGCAGCTCCTTTATTTAGCAACCCACCTTGTCTGCAGCGGTGCATCTTTCTGTGGCTCCTTATCTGCCTTGAGAAACTGTCTGGCAAACACCCAGGGCCCCTTTTCTGCTTCCTCCAGTAAGGAAGAGGTTGGGGTCATGTCACCGCTGTCTTGCTGCAAGCAAGGCTGGCAATCCTCCCTGTGCTCTGGACCCTCTGTTTCATTCTGGGTGTTGAGCAGCCAGCTGGTTCCCTGCAGGGGACACAGAAGCCACCTGCATGCCAAACTAGCAATCTTCCCACAGCATTTGCAATTTAAAACTAATGAGGGAAACAGGCCAGGTGTGAGACTTGCATCATAGGGACTGTGGTGGCCACCCTGTTTTGAAAGGGTGGCTACCCTGTCTTGGAGGCCTGATGCTGTCATAACTGAAATCTTCAAATATAGCCAAAGAGTTAATTTCAGTGTGAAAAAAATTTCAAACATTCACATCTTGCAAAAAATCTTTTTTTTTTTTTTTTTTTTTTTTTTTTTTTTTGAGGCTGGGTCTTATGTAGCCCAAGCTGACCTCAAACTGGATAGGTAGTCAAGGATGACCTTTGACTTTAGGTCCTTCTGCCTCTCCTGAGTGCTAGGGCTATGGTAACAGTTGTGTACCGCCACCCTAGGCCAACACATCTCATTTTAAAAGCATCAAGTAGGCTGTGGTGGTTTGCATAGGAATGACCACCGTAGGCTCATACATTTGAGTGCCACTGTTTGAAAGGATTGGGAGATGTAGCTTTGTTGGAATGGCTGTGGCCTTGTTTCATGAAGTATGTCAGTGGAGATGGGCTTTGTGATTTTCAAAAGCCCAAGTCAGGCCCAGTGGCTCTCTTTCTCTTCCTGCTGCCTGTGAATCCAGATGTAGAACTCTCAGCTACCTCTCCAGCACCATGTCCGCAAGCATGCTGCCATGCTTCCAACCATGATGATAATGGACTAAACCTCTGAAACTTTAAGCAAGCCCCAATTAAATGCTTTTTGTTAATTGGAGTTGCCTTGGTGTCTCTTGGCAGCAATAGAAAAAAGACTAAGACGTAGATGGGCCAAGTAAACCCCCTCTACAGCCCCCCAGGGTAGGGCAGGGATCATTCTGGGGTGACTTCTGCTCTAAACTTGTGAAGACGAAGCCACAAGCTCTATTTTATGTTGATTGGAGTTATCCCTGTTGAGGGTCGTGCCTGCTCCCTGTAATCCTGGGGGGCTCTGAGACTAAACTGGGGATGTGAATTGGTGATAGGGTGCTTGCCTGGCACATAGTGGCCTTGAGTTTGATCCTCACTGTGCACACACAAAAGTGTTCAAGGGTTCTGAGCTCTTCTGGAAGTTCCAATTTGATCTATATCCTTGTGTGAGGAGGTTTGAAGCCTTTCAGTACAATAACCAGAGAGAACTGAGTTGTGGACAGAGAGACGTTTTTAGGTTTGGCCTGGTCCAGGTTCAATATTTAGAATAAAACAAACAGCAAACAAACAAATGTTACAGGTTGCCCTCATGGGTGCCTCGGACTGTAAGAACTAATCTACTTTACATTGGAAGAACCACAAAGATGAGATGAGTTGGGGAGGGATGGGGGTGGGGGGACAGCGACACTCCAGTTAATTCTAGAACAAAGCTTACGTTCTTATTCAATAACGTATTTTATTTCCAGGACAGATGGAATTCACAAACGTCGAGGCACCAGGACATTCTGGATTGTGTTGACCCAGATCATGCAGAGTTAGTTTGTCCCTAAAAGACATCAGGCTAGGTCGCGGACTGGAGTGCTTCCTATGCCCTGCAAACCTAAACAAGAGCAAGACTCTAGGGGACAGCATTAGAATGTGTGCACCCTGGAGAGAAGGGACAAAGGATGAGGCTGCTGTTCACTGTAGGTCTTTGCTCTGTCCTTCTCGCCCCTCTGGGCACTCAAAGGGAGACACACACTTCTACTGAGATGGAGCTTTTTCCTCTTGACTGTGGGTGAGCACTGAGGTCCGGGGAGCACCCAGTCAGGCAGATGGGGGGAGTACTGTCTGCCTCTAGAGAGCAAAGAGTACACCCGTGTTGGAATTCTCTGTTGTTTTTGTTTTCATTAGGCTATCAGCAGTTACGTTTCTCTCCACAAATACAGAAGTTTTTTTAAAATTTAATTAGTTTATTGATTTTGATAGGGTCTCACTGTATACCCCTATCTGGCCTGCAACTCACTATGTAGGCTGGGTTGCCCTGGAGCTCACAGAGACCCGCCTGCCTTTGCTCTTGGAGCGCTGGGTTTAAAGGTGTGCACCACCACACCTGCCTAAAAGTGCGTTTCTTAAGAACTAATGGATCCCAGGACAGCCGCTCTCCGTGGAGCTGTCCCAGGATGGCCGCTCTCTGTGGAGCAACAGAGGAGGTGGTAACTTCCCTTAAGTCTTTGGGCAATTTGTAAAGAACGCTGTCTTTTGCTACTCTTATTTCTAAAATGAAGCACTACGGATTTAGAAAGCTCTTTGCTCTAAGATTCCCCAGCCTGACACAAAGACCTTTCATGGTAGGAGGGGAAAAAGAAGAGTTTGGAAGCCTTTGAGAAATGTTTGCTAACTTTGCGTAAGGAAAACACTGTTTTGAGAACCTTTAGAAATATAAAAGTGGCTAACACAACTTGTTTTTAAAGGATGAGTCTTTCATTCTGATCAGAAACGAAAACAAAAAAAAAAAAACCCTCATATCTTTCAAATTAACAAATTGTTGCCATTTGAACACGAAAGGGGTCCCAGAGACTTTGGTTGTCCTCTGGAGGTGTTAATGGCGAGGCAGCAGAACCTGAGGGGACCGTGTGACACTGCGTGTGGCACATCTGACAGCATGTTTGGGATGTTCTTCTTGGTCCTGGGTCCCTTCTTCCATCCTTCTGAGGCCTATCCACCAGGAGGTGAGCAGCCTTTGCCACGTGCTCCCAGGGTCATGATGCTCTGAATCAGTGGAGCCAACGGGCGGACTCATCTGAAACCCTGAGCCAGAGTAGATCGATCCTCTTGTAAGTCACTTATGTTAGGTATTTTGTAGCAGCAATGCAAAGCTTAGCACAGAGACCCTGGCCCAGCCTGGTCATCACAGCTCTCATCCTCATCCCTTGAGCCTCTTTCTGCAACACGTGGAGACTATTACAGAGATCTACAACTGGTCAAAAATGCAGACCATCAGCAACTGTGAGGAGCCATCTGTAACACGACCCCAACACCTAAGGCTCAGGGACAATCCTAGAGAAAGGAGCAGAAAGATTATGGGATGCCTGTTGATAGGTAGAATCCCCTAGATGTAACAGGGAAAATGCACCCAAGAAATCTCAACAAGTCCTGCCTACTGACAATAACAGTTGGGATGCCAGTGTGAACAGGGCAATGTCTACATGGTCCCATCTCAAGTTAAGAGCTACAAGCAGCACTGATAGAGGGAGAAACAGCTTCCTCCAGGGAAGAACTCTGAAGAGGTTGTCCAATACAAGTGGTCAGCCCTGGACATGTACATATAAGAAACACTAAACAGACTCAGCAGATTATATATAAATGTGTGTATGTGTACAGTCTACTGATATGTATGTGTGTGTGCATGCATATACATGTAGCAATAATTAAAGAAGAGATCATGAATTTGTAAGGGAGGGATGGGAAATGGGAGGAGCTGGAGGAAGAAGGAGGAACTGGAATAATGAAGATGCAAGGATCACATATGAAGTTCATACAAACAGAAAGAAATGTATTTGCTTATTCAGAAAAAAAATTAAGACATAAATGCACTTGGAGGCAAAATCCCTAAATCAAATAGAAGTCCAACCTCAAAACTTTAACATCCTTCCAAATTCTATCTCACATTCTATCTTGGTGCCTCAGACAAGTCCACTCGCTCTGCCAAAACAGTATAACATGGAAGGAGTCAGGGGCTGCCTGTAAACAGAGGGCCTTGATTCCAGGCACAGTTTCAAGGAGTTTGCTATAATCTTAAATTTACACTGAGTGTCCAGACTTTCGATATACAAAAGATATAGTTCATCAGTTGCCATGTTGTGCTGGCTAGTTTTAAGTCAACTTGACACAATCTAGAGTCATCTGAGGGGAAGGAACCTCAATTGAGAAATTGCCTCCATAAGACCAGAATGTAGGCAAGCCTGTAGGGCATTTTCTTAATTAGTGTTGTTGTGAGAGGGCTCAGGCAGTTGTGGGTGGTGCCATCCCTGGGCTGGTAGCCCCGGGTTCTATAAGAAAGCAGGCTGAGCAAAACATGAGGAGCAAGCCAATAAGCAGCACTCCTCCATGGCTTCTGTATCAGCTCCTGCCTCCAGGTTCCTGCCTGTTTTGAGTCCCCGCTTTGGCTTTGCTCAATGGATTTTGATTGTGGTGGTTTGAATAAAGATGACCCCCATAGGCCCATAGGGAGTGGCACTATTAGGAAATGTGCCTTGTTGGAGGAAGTGTGTCAGTGGGGGCAGGCTTGAGGTCTCAGATGCTCAAGACACACCCAGTGGGGCACTCTCTTCCTGCTCCCAGTGGATCAAGATGTAGAACTCTCAGCTCCTTCTCCAGCACCATGTCTGCCTGCATGTCACCATGTCCCACCATGATGATAATGGACTAAACCTCTGAACTGTAAACCAGCCCAATTAAATATTTTTTCTTTATAATAGTTGCTATGGTCATGGTGTCTCTTCACAGCAATAAAACCTAAGGCAGTGATACAGAATATGAAAGCAAATAAACTCTTTTCTCCCCAAGTTGCTTTTGGTCACTGTATTTCATCAAAGCTGACTGACACAGGACCCTCATGTATTGCATAAATCAGATCTTCTAAAAAAAAAAAAAAACCAGCATGCATTTGGAGAGATGGAGAACACATTTTTGTTACTCTGGCAGACCTATGGAGCTAGTGCCCTGGATAGACACCACCCCTGATCTACAGTTATATTTATAGACTATACAGCATTATTTGGATCTTTTCTATTACTGGTAGGTTAGGGATTTAAATTTTAGCCTATTTGACTGAGATACATGAACAGCATGTTTACAGAAGAAGAAAGGATGAAATTAGGAAAATTATTTCAAACTGTTTCTCAAGGCAAAGGGTGTGGGAGTTAGCTGAGTGAGAAGGTAAGGGAGATTACAGAAGCAAAACACAGCATAAATCACTCATAGCTATGAGGGCAGTAGAAAAATTTCACTCATTCTAATTCTCCTCATCAGAAGGACTCCCTCCTTGCCCTTGAGTCTACCTCCAGCCAGCATAGCTCCACTCAATCATTTTAGAAACCAACATCTCCCTTAGAGTTCATTTGATCAAAAGGATGTGCAGGCAGACACTCAAACAGAACAACCTGTGTTATGTTGCTGTGTGCTAAGGTTTTCATCAACTTACGATTTAATGTTTGTTACCTTCTTCCTTTTTTAACCTCCCATCTGCTTTTATGTTTTTGATATGCATATAATCATTGCATCAAGTGATGGGTTTAATTATGACATTTTCATCTATGTGTATCATGTGCTTTGCTTACATTTGCCCCCATTATCTCCCTTCCTACACATGCATGCTCGTTCACTTCCTCCCCTAAGTAGTTGCTTAGTTGCTAAGTAGACATTCATGTCATTATATGTAATATATCATATAAATCTAAATTTCACACAGGGGAGACAACATGTGCTATCTGCCTTTCCGGGTCTGGCTTGGTTTACTACGCATACTGCTTTTCTCCAGCTCCACCCGATTACTCATAAATGGCATAATTTCATTATTCTTTATGAATGAATACAACTCCATTGTGTATATATACACACAATAATTGGTTATTTTCAACACATACATGTCTGACTAGGTTATTTTTTTATTCCTCCTGCTGAAATTAAGCAATAAAATGTAACCAAGACCTAAGCAAATAAAAACTATTATGATTTTAAATTGAAAGCAGCTGTTTCTCTTATATTCTTGGCTACTAATCTTTGGAAAGTGAATTGGCAAAGCCACGAGGATACTTGCGGCTACACACTCCATGATGGATTACTTTGGTTGTTGGATGAGTCAGAGCCTCATGTAGTTTAGGCTGGACTTGAACACCTGATCTGCCTCTATCCACCTCCCGAGTGCTAGGCTAATAGACTATGCCACCACCCTGGTAATGGATTACTTTCCAACTACTTCTTCCAGCTCTGGTATTTAAAAGTCAGTAAGCTGACATTTGCCCAAGCGTGGGTTTTCTATGGCTACAAGGGCTTGGGTATCTGAAGACTGGTCCATGCACATTTGAGCATTTGGCTTCTCATTCTTTTATTCTGAAGACATCTAAGGAGAAGCTGGTGTTTTATAAAATGATGTGACATCTGACCCTCATGGAGGTGGTGTGTGTGCTTTCATAATGTAGTTCCTCAAGCCTCAGCCCCGGCTAAGGCCTGGATTCAAAACCTTGCCCTTCTTTCAATCCCTCTCCTGCAGACAGTGCCCCAGCTCAATGTGCCCCAGCGTGGCACAGTGAAACACAGAGGATCTTCCTCCTTAACAGTCCTCAAAGGTACAAATCCTCGGTGTCCTTAAATATGACTAACAATCACAGCTGCTGAACAAGCTTAGGCCAGGGAGTCAGGTTGAAGTAGGTTAATGTGTTAACTTTCCTAAGAATTTCATCTCTTTGCAGTTGTCCTTAGTCTTAGTACAAAGAGGTGAATGAGAGTGGATGTTCCAGACACCCCAGGAATACTGTTAAGGGACTATTTTTTTTTCCGAGACAGGGTTTCTCTGTGTAACTTTGCACCTTTCCTGGGACTTACTTGGTAGCCCAGGCTGGCCTCGAACTCACAGAGATCTGCCTGGCTCTGCCTCCCGAGTGCTGGGATTAAAGGCGTGCGCCACCACTGCCCAGCTTAAGGGACTATTTCTATGTTTTTGTTCTAATTTAAAGAATGCAGTGAGAGTCCTGGCTGTTTCTCTATGAAGGACATGATCCTGGTAGTTCATGTGCGTCCCAGTTTCTGCCCTTTATCTTAAGGAAGCCTTTCATTTGTTACACAAACCATGTCTCACACACCAGTTTCTTCATGAGTGAAAAGAAGCCATTAGACACATTGCTCCTTGCTTGTCTTCCTCCCCCAGACCACTTTTAAAGCACATGTGAAAGTCACCTTAATTATAAGGTATGTTCAGTAAATATTCCTATCAAAGATTTACCTAACAGATTTCATGCACCTACCAGATAGTTTGAACAGATGTTAATTTATTTGTTCTTGTTTGCTCAGAGCTTTATATATTTAATTCATAAAACAAATTTGAAATGTTAAAATATGAGAAAATGGGCCTCTTAAAATCAAAGAGTTATGATACATAAGGAGGAAATAAAATATACATTAATAAGCAATTATGAAAATGAGAGTATTACATGTGGGGAGCGTACTAATTCTACAATAGTGAAAAACAAGCCTAAATGCTTTTAACTGTTTATCAGGAAAATAAACCCTACAAAAGCAAAACCCCAAAGCAGCCACAAGGAAAGATGATAAAATAATTCAGGGAAATAAAATTAGAATTAAGCCAATCAGGAAAAGGCTAACACACGTCCTCGAAAGAGATTCTATTAAATGGAATTGATTCCTCAGGAGTATTCACAAATATGGACATCTGTCCGATGGTGAGGCAAACCTGCCCTTGGTATCAATTCCTAACACAGAGATCAGCCCAAGGAAAACTATGGCTGAGTAAATTCATGAGACTAATATGTACCAAAAGAGCTTTCTTTGATTTGAGAGCATCCTAAGGAAGCATTGCTATCAAACAGAGATTAACCTATAAATGAAGGTTGGATTATTAAGAAACGTATTAATAAATAAATAATAATTGAAACTATGAGGGAAAACTACCATTGTAGGACATACACAAATGGGTAACGATGAATGAATCTAGAACACAATATGCTGGGTACAATAAGCCACACCCAAAGGGCAGTATCTATGATTCTGCTTACACAGGTATTTAGCTTTGGCAGGCTCATGCAGGCAGAAAGCTGAGCAATGGTTGCTCAGAGCATGTTGCTTTTTCCTTTTCAGGGCCTATTTCAAATAACAGTTGAGTATCTTCAACTGAAACTATTTTTTTAGTAACCACATCTGTGTATTATTTTCATCAAAAATCAGAATCTATTATTTTTGCTTTCATTCTATATTCTAATTTAAAATATGAAAACCAGTCCAGAAATATATTATGTATTGTCTGATTTTTCAGAGTTATATTTTCATCCAGTAAATGAATTCTGCTTTAATGATTATAGCTTAAATTCTTCCTATTTCCTTTTTGTTTATTTTGTTTACTCTGCCCACTTGTTCTAATAAACAGAAAGTGGTGTACTTAAATAATTCTTTATAATTAATTACCTTTGTATGCTTTTTTTTTCTGGAATAGTGCATCCTGCATAGATTCATGTTCCTGAAAAAGATCTCTGCCCTAAGTGGGACCCTTTGGTGCCCTCTCTACAATCTGGTAACCAATGCAGAGTCAGTAAGACTACACCACCTACCTGGTGTGGAGATGGGAGTGGATACTCCCAAATGGAAACTGTCTTTTTATACACACCAAGCTGTGATCACTTGGAAACCAATGTCCTTTCTCAGTTGGAGCCTCCTTCATGTTTCAGACCTAAGTGTTGTTGGTATTAAACATCCCGCGTGAAGTCCGCTAACAGCAGGCCATGAAGAGTGGGCTAACTCAATAAGCACACTTTACGTAATTCCTAGGTGAGCATCAGTGCTAGGCCCTTTTCTCATTCAGAAATAAGTATACGGAACAAAGTATAGAAATGATAAGAGTCTGCACTATCCAGTTCAAGATCATGACAGGAGCTCATCTTTAATTCCCTATCCAGTCATCTTCCCCCTGGAAGATCCAAGGAATCGAAGGAGTTAACAGCCTGTACAAAGTTGGAAATTAGAAAACGGTGTCCACCTAAGACGTCTCATCTTCTCTGGAGGCTTGATTGATGTGACCAGCCACCTAAGGCTCTGGCTTCCATGCCTGCTCCACCCAATGGACTACAGTCTTCTTAAATTCTGAGCCACAATACACCTACTTTCCTTAAGCTGCTTGTGTCTGGGATTTTGTCACATCCCCAGGAAAAGTGACTAAATGAGGGTCACACCGACCATTCAGATACCTTAAAGAACACTTCGTTAGGTGATTCCTTCAAATCTTCAAGAAATCCCAGTCAAACTGTAATAGAAGAGAAGTAAAGTAGAAAACATCTCCATCAGAACCACCACCACCACCACCACCACACACGCACACACTCACGCACATACAGACACACATACACATACACACACATGCACACACACACACACAAGCACAGGAGCACATACACACACACTGTACAACCAATGAGTGCTCATGCACATGCATGCACACACACACACACACACACACACACACACACACACACACACACTCACCCCTTCGGAGCTTGAGGAGGCAAAGGTTTCCTCTGAGAGCCATGGATATCAATTAAGGTGAAGTCAATGCTGTACCAGGGATGGACCGAGGTCAACAAACACAGGTATTGATTACGATATTTTCATAGGCTCCAAGAGGTGAGTGTGGTATATAAAATAAAGCAATGCACTGTGAGGAAAGGGGATAATGCCACCACTCGTTTCAGGCTTTTGCTCCAAAAATAAAAACTGATTGAGCAATGAGGTCTCTCTTTGCTATGCTAGTGGGTCCCTAGTTTCCTCCCCTACTGAGCCCTGTCTTCTTTAAATATATAAGATATACAGCTTAAGGTTTCATGTTCTTACTTTTGAGAGTGTTTGTCCTTGCAATTTGGGGAATAGGTTTATTCTCTTTTGACCCCAGATACCCTTTTCCATGTTTATTCATTTTGTTTTCTTCAGTTTCAATCTCCTGATCTTTGTTGAGAGCCAAGTGGCTTTTTATTTCTATGGAAATAAGTGATCACTTTACCCCATGGAAACATTAGTCATCCTGTCTCCTCATTTAAAAACTTTCTTCTCTTGAGAAAGAGCCAACATCAAGGGTGCACATGCACTCATTCCTCCTGAGACCACTCTGGGGATTGTGTCTGCAGTCATCATTTCTTTAAGTTGAAGCATGATACTCTGCAGTCTGTGATTGTGAGTAAAATCAGGCCTAATGGACGGCTCAGCACATCAGGCTGCATTCCCAGCCTTTTCACTCACAGTAGTATCGAATGCACCAAGATGAATGAGTTTCATCCTTCAGTGAAAACTGGGTAAAACAGAACCAAGTTGACGTTTAGATAAATACTAACCATAGCTGTTCCGAAGCAAAGGTCAAGGAATAATACCCAGACACTTGTTTTTACTAACACACTTGACTTACGTTTGAGTAGAAAATCCATCCTCGTTTGTAAGTAAACACATTAATCTCCCAAGAATGAAAGGAGAAGCTGCCATGACTTTGGGGAGAGAGAATTATTTAGTCCTGATTTTTTCAACTCTCAAGAGCTAGATTAAGAAGACCAGTCTATAGGTTCCCGAGGCACCACTCTGTCAGAGATACAAAGGTATTGCCACTGTGGCAGATGAACATGCCACTTCCCATAATGTGTGTGTGGGACTTAGTAAAAACAATGAGAGGTTATTCTTGTCATTACCCTACATGTGTGGCTGCATATATAGTCAGCCTTCTATATCCATGCATCCTACAGCCAGGGAAATATTTGGTGAAAATGCACTTGAATATTTTAGATATTTTATTTGTCATCCATTGTACAATACAGCATAATAGCTATTTATATGCCACTAATACTGTATTAGTTATTGAAATAAATCTAGGGATTTTTAAAAGAGCAGACAGGAAACTGTATAGATTATAAACAAATGCTATATCATTTTACACCAGGGACTTGACATTCATAGACTTTGTGCTCTTTGGGATGTCTTGGACCCCATCCCTTATAGACACCAAGGAGTGACTACAAAACTCTTTCTCCATTGCTGCCTTTGAAGAAGTAAACTGCCACCAAACTGATTCTATAAAGTCTATTCACCATGATGACAAAGCCTGATTATGACATAGGAAAGGATACAAAAAAGCCACACATCTGTGTGTCAATATCTTTGATGAGCATAGATACAAAATCTTCAATATAGTACTTGTAAATACAATTCAGCAACACAGTGTGAACTAGTTGGTGTCATTCTTGGGATGCAAAGTTAGTTGAACACATACAAATCAATTAATGCAATACAATATAAATCAAGGATAAAAACTACACAATCATCTCAATGGATGAAGAAAAATCCTTTGATAAAATCCAACATCTCTTTCATGATTAAAAAAAACTTTAATAAATGAGATAGAGAAGGATGACATCTTAGTGTAACAAAGTTTGTCTGTGGCTAACTCATAGCAAATATGGTGATACTGTCAAAAACTGAGAATTTTCTGAGGAGTTTGGAGAAGAGAAAGAATATGATCAAAATATATTGCATGAAAAAATTTAAATAAAAACAAAAAAACCCAAAGCATAAAAAGTTAAGAATATTCTAGACCATAAAGAGTTTTAATGAACAAAAAATAAACAGGCAATTAATAAAAATGATGAGAAGTCTAGTGGGATCCATACTTCAGTTTATAAAATGATATAAAATGACCTCAAACGTCAGTGCAACAAAGAGACAGATTTGCAGTTTTTCTCAACAAGATAGTCAATTACTTTCACACATGTGAGAAAGATTCCTCTTTCTCTGTTTTCTAAATGTGTCAAATATCTAGAAATGCAGAGAATGTTGAAAGATTGGTTTTAAACTGTAATAAACTGACAGAAGAACTTCCATCACCATGAGGATCTCCTCCAAGGCATCCTGTGAGTCCTCCTCCCCATAAAGCTTGGCTGTGTGGTTGTCAAGAGTGGCCTCATGTATTTCCTCCCACTGCATTTCTGATGCAGACAATACACAAGCCATGTTGGAAAAACTCTACTACTCCTTTGAAATTGGGGTGATTGTTTTTCAAGAATTTCTGCCATGTTCCTGAAGCAATTTTTTATTGCTATTGATTGCTGTATTGGTTTTTGTCTGCAGTAGATCTTGTCAGAGTGTTTTAAACCTGATCATCATTGTTATAAAAAAATACTGTTGTACAGCTTATTCTTAAAATATTCTACCTATTGTCCAAGAAACAGTACATTGTAAAATTTTGAGAATAAAATCTCACACTACTACTATTCCTACAATCCTCTAAATTCAGAAGCAACAATGGTGAGTTGTCTCTCAACTCTTTGATTATTATATTTTATTACAGTTTTGTTAAATATATTACTTAAGATTCTAGCCAGAACAGAGAAAAGAAAGAAATAAGAAATACAAGATGATATGACTTCATATGTAGAAAATCCTAATGTCTAAAAATAAGAAAAAAAAATCCTGGATCTGATAAATATCTTCAGCAAAGTAGTAGGACAAAAACATGGCAGCGCAGAAATCAGTAGCTTTCATCAATGATGGACTCCCTGGGGAAGAAATCAGGAATGTAACCCAAATCATAGCATTGAAAAATAAAACATTGAAAAATAACTCAGGCTATGGAGCAAAAGGTTCCTACAAGAAAAACTATTTGATATCAAAAGGAGAAACTGAGGATAGCAGACAATGGAAAGATCTCCCTTGTGTTCATGGGTCGACAGAATTACTATTTTGAAAATGGCTATTTTGCCAAAAGCAATTGTTCTGTAGCTGTTTCATCTGAATTGAACCAATTCCTCCTAAAGGGGGCAGGGAGTAAGTAAAATCTACAAAGTTCAGAAAGTAAATGACATGTGCAGGCCTCAGGAAGCTCCTGAAACTTACAAAATTTGTAAAGTCCCCCCTTAAGGACATGGAAACAATAACAATTTCTGCAGAGAGAAGACTCTCCAAGTGGTTGGTCTGCCTTCAAGTTGGGAAGTGAGCTGTAGGGATACAACTTCCCCAAGTTATCATCAATACTCTGGTAAATATTTCCAATAAACTCATTGGTCCATTAAGCTAGGTTAAGGTGGAATAATTTTTTTGGTCTGTCATTGGTGTCCTACTGAGGATAAACAGAATTTGATCATGTCTCCCCAGGAAAGTCACACAATAGCTATCTATAGATTAAATGTAATCCCCATTCAAAATTCCAAAGACATTCTTCACAGAAACAGAAAAACTAGAAAAACAAAACAATGCCCCCCAAACCCCTGAAATTCACAGGGAAGCACAAAAGACCCTGAATAGCCAAAGCAACCCCAAACAAACAGAGAGCATCCAGAAGTGTCGAAATATCAATTTCAAAATATACTACAGTGCCATAGTAACAAAAATACCCAATGTACTCCCAGGAGTAGACTAGAGGACCTAGAAGTAAATCTATCCAACTACAGTCACTGATTTCTCAACCAAGGTGATCAAAAGATGTGTTGTGAAAAGAATAACTTCTTCAATGCTGAAACTAGCTCCCAGTTTCTCACTTTGTCCAAAACTAAACTCAAAATGAATCAAAGAATTTCATTTAATATTGGAAACTCTGAAACTTCTAGAAGGTAAACACATCAATATGTAGTGAGGGCTTTCTGGAAGAACATGAAAAAGCTCAGAAATAATAAAATAATAAAAACAAGAATAGATCAAAAGATTTAGATCTATATTAGCTGTTTTTGTTGCTACTACAACCTAATCTTATCTGAGATAAGGCAGATTCGGGGGTGGGGGGGCTTATTTGGGCTCACAGTTGAGGGAATACAGTCTGTCATGGCAGAGAAGACATGATGGCGGGAGTGGCTTGGTCTGTGGCACCGACCAGGGAGTGGGGAAGGGATGCTGGCACTCAGCTTCCTGCCTTTCCAGTCGAGCCTCCTCTGAGATACTGCCTTAGGCTGATGATCTCTGGCTTGCCACCTGCAGACATCCTGAACTTCAGAATCCAATAAGGCTGTGTCCAAGTCTCCAACTTTCAGAGATAATAACTACACCCCTGCAAGCCTCTAAGTCTGTGGTTATGATGCAATAGGAAATGAATGTAACTGTGGTATATGTGACAGACAGAGAAAATTATGTTTGCTAGAGTTCATTCCAGGAGAGTCACAAGTGTGGTTGGAATAAACACTGTCATGAGTTACTTAGATTTGGGGGCTGACCCTTCAGAAGCAAGTTCATTTACGGTCTGACTGGAGAGTGGCCTCAGTGACTGGAGGACTTGGGTTTTGCTGAGTGATGTGAGTAATCTTGAAGTCATTGCTGAGCTACTCAAAACAGTAGAGAGGGCCTAGCATGGTGCCAACTATTCCCAGACTCCTCCACCTCCTTTGCACACCCCTCAGATTCATGCCAAGTTAGTTCCATCAAGAATATTATAAAATTATTTCTGGAGGGTGACAGATTATTAGTGTCCCCAGAGCATCACTGCATGTGTTGGTCTGGTTCTCTATCTACCACTGAAACCATGTCATACATTTAAGGACCCCTGAAGTTAACCAGGAGGAAGTTCAAGATGGGATTCTACTCACAGGTGGGTTGGGGCAGCCAGGACCTCCAAAGGAAGACTTCTAGTGTGCTGGCTAATCTTGGTTGTCAAGTGGACACACGTGGGAAGAGGGAACCTCAGGTGAGAAATTGGCTCCCTCAGATCTCTCAGATTGGCCTACGGTCATGTCTGTGAACTCTATTTTTACTTTTCATTGAAAATTGATGTAGAAGGACCCAGCCCACTGTGTGCAGTGCCATCCCTAGGTGGGTGAGCCTGGGCTGTTTAAGAAGGGTAGATAACTGAATGTGAGCCAGGATGTAGTGTTCCTCTATTCCTATGTGGTCTCTGCCTTGAGCTCCTGCCCTGGCTTTTTTGATGTTGGACTGTTACTTGTAAGCTTGTAATCTATGGGTTGTGACACCTTTGGAGGTCAAATGACCCTTTCACAGGGGTCGAATATCAGATATCCTGTATAACACTAGCAAAATCACAGTTATGAAGAAGCAACAAAATAATTTTATGGTTTGGGGTCACCACAACATGAGGGACTGTATTAAAGGGTCACAGCACTAGGAAGGTTGAGAACTGCTTCCCCAGACAAACTCTTTCCTCCCACAAGTTGTTTTTGGTCAATGTTTTATCACAGCAACAGAATGCATACAAACGTCTAGTCCATTCCAGATTAGACCTCTGGAAATGTTATAACAGATGTTTCTCCAACAGGGGGCCTTGCCTGGCAGTGCTCAGGCAGTGTTTTTTTCTATTATCATTTTGAAAAAGTGCCAAGCAATTTTTAATGCCTATGTACAAACCAGAAAGGGCTTAGCAACAAGGTATTTGGGATGGTTGGTTTTCCTGAGATGGAGGTAACAACATTATACATATATTGAGCAATCACTTTTTCTTAGTCTGCTGCAGTCTGGATGGCAATCTGGATGAGTGGCCCCTGAAGTTCCATATGCCAAGGTTTAGTCCCCAGGGTGGCAATATCAGGGAGTGCTATGGGCCTTCAAGAGTGGAGCCTAGTGAGAGATCTTTAAGGCATTGGTAGCTATGCCTTTGAATATGATTTTGAGACCCACTCTGTAGGTAGAGTTTTTTGTTTGGACTGCCAGCTCCCCAAATAACCACACAGAGACTTATTATTAATTAAAAATGCTCAGCCAATAGCTTAGTCTTGTTACTAACTAGCTATTACAACTTAAATTAACCCATTTTTCTTATCTACCTCATGGTAGAATCTTTTTTTCTGCACAGCATGTTTGTCTCCTGCTTTCTCTGCATCTGGCTGGCAGCTCCACTGGCTGTCCTTCTTCCCAGTGTTTTCCCAGTTTGACTCTCCTGCCTACCTTCTTTCTGCCTAGATATTGGCAAGTTGGCTCTTTATTAAACCAATGAGAGTAATACCTAGTCACAGTGTATAAAAGGATTATTGCAAAGCATCACTGTCCTCTCTGCTCCATTCGAAGATGTACATCTTGCTGAGACAGCTCCCACCATCACCATCTGGTCCCCTTACCACAACTGAACTGATGCAGGCACCATGTTTTAGAGCCTTTAAAGCTGTGAACTCAACACACCTTTACTTTTCATAATGTAATTGCCTGCTTGAGTTTGGAGGTGCCCTCTTGTAGTACCAGCATTTGGGAGGCAACAGGAGTGTCACAAGTTTGTGGTCTGACTGGGTAACAATGAGGTGCTGTCTTAGAATGAAAGAAAAAGAGCTAAGGGTGTGGCCCCACAGCATGATGTCGGCCTATCACATGCAAGGCCCTGGGCTCCATCCTCATTATCACAAAAATGGTAAGTTACTGTTTTCAGGTATTCCACTGCAGTACTCCGGGTCTGATTGACAGCATGGTCAAGGGTGAGGTAGACTAACGGAACATTTCAGGCATACAGCTCCTGAGACTCTCACTGCAATGCAGGAAGTGAAAGTTCTCGTTTATAAAAGCATGTGCTCACCAGGAGTCCCACTGCCATATCCAGAGCTATCCAAGGTCTAAGTGCAGTGTGAGGAGGCATATACACATACATAGTGCTATTTAACTTAGCATATATTCAAGGAGACATTTTGCTTATAGACTTAGATTTTAACAGTTTCTAACTTCTTAACTACTACACAAAGTGTCTCGTTATTATCACCAATTCATATTAAATCTGCCTCTCTCTACTTAATAGTCACAAATTAGTCTACGGTAATGATTGATTTCCAATGTCAATTTGGCTGGATTTGGAATGACAAGGAGACACAACTCTGACATGTCTGTTTACATGGTTTAGCTGGGGAGGAAGAGCCATTCTAAATGCGGGTGGCACTGTGCTATAGCCTGGGTCCCAAATTGAGTAAAAAGGGGAGAAACATCCAACTGGACACCACTGTTCGTGTCTTTCTGCTTTCTGACTATCTGTGCTGATAAGGTGACCAGATGCCTCAAGCCTCTGGTCCCCATGGCTTCCCCACCATGGTGGATGGCATCTCCTTAAATATGATGCAAGAATAAACTTTCTTAAGTTGTGTTTGTCAGAATTTTGTTACAGCAACTGGAAAAGTAACTGATACATACACCTTAAGAACATACAAATATTTACTTGGCACTTTTTTACTAGACATACAATTCTTTATCTCAAATTTTCCTTAATACAGTAATAGAGAACCTTTATATAGTTTAATGCACATATTCAAATATTTCTTTAGGATAGAGTTCCCTGTGGAGTTGCCGGGCAAACAGGGCACACACATTTCAAATATTGCCCCCAAACTGCCAACTCTTCCTTGATAAAGATGTCATCTATATACATTTGCGCCTTGACCCTCTGAAAGCCTATGTCCCCACATGCTTAGTTATACTGGTCTTTCTCGGTCATTTTCTCTTATGTCAACGTGAGTGAGAGATGAAATCGGCAAGCTGGCTTATCTCCAGCCTTCTTATACTTCTCAACCAGGTAATGAACTCGGCTCCCCGTTTCTTTTGCTCCAACTGAAAAACACCTTCTGTCATTCTTGTGTGGAAATTTACATTTAAATCATTTTATCAGAGTTCCTAATTCTGAGTCATTCTTAAATTCTGAAAGATAAAATTTGGTTGCAATAGTTTTTTTTTTTTTTTTGGTTTTTCGAGACAGGGTTTCTCTGTGTAGCTTTGTGCCTTTCCTGGAACTCACTTGGTAGCCCAGGCTGGCCTCGAACTCACAGAGATCCACCTGGCTCTGCCTCCTGAGTGCTGGGATTAAAGGCGTGCGCCACTACCGCCCGGCAATAGTTTTTTGTTTGTTTGTTTGTTTGTTTGTTTTAATTTGCTGATTGCTGTGGGATGGTCTGTATGTCAAATGTGTTGCTGATTGGTCAATAAATAAATCACTGATTGGCCAGTGGCTAGGAGGAAGTATAGGTGGGACAAGGAGGAGAATAAAGCTCGGAAGTAGAAGGCTAAGTCAGAGACACTGCCAGCCGCCATGATGACAAACAGTGTGTGAAGATGCCGGTAAGCCACGAGCCACGTGGCAAGGTATAGATTAATAGAAATGGATTAATTTAAGCTGTAAGAACAGTTAGCAAGAAGCCTGCCATGGCCATACAGTTTGTAACCAATACAAGTCTCTGTGTTTACTTGGTCGGGTCTGAGTGGCTGTGGGACTGGCAGGTGAGAGAGATTTGTCCTGACTGTGGGCCAAGCAGGAAAACTCTAGCCACAGCTGATGGGTTGTATTAGACACCTTTTATTTAGAATATTTAAAAATAAGAGAAGTGCTTTATAATTTCTGAAAGCTGCTTTGTCTGGTTTTGTTATATTGGTTTTGTGAGGCCAAAGAGGTTTTTTTTTTCCTTTTCTATTCTCTGAAACATTATACAACATGAAAAACTTCTGTCCTTAGGACAATTTTGTAGAACTTCCTGATTAAATTTTCTGACCTACTTGCCTTTAGGGCTAAGCATCAAAAATAGGACAGACTCTTTATCCACCCATTATGGATAAAGGTAGTAAGAACTATACAATTAAATTGACACATTGACACCCTCCAGACATCTTCACACATGTTCCATTCCTGGGACTACAATCCATCAACAGGTGACATAGAATATCCTTCTGGTTTAAGTCAGTATGAGGAATTGGAGAGGAAACTTCCTAAAATTCTTCTTGAGAGTGAGAGTTCAAAGACTCAGACGGAAGAATCTGAACTGAACCGAGCACAGAGCCTGGTGATAGGAACCTTTTTAAGCTGCAAAGATGTCAAAGAAGCTCTGTTCAACTGGGTCGGACAGCTTAGCTTGATGTAGGGTTTCAAGGTACAGCAGCCTGCCCTTGTCATACAAAAGTCATCTTTCCAGGGGATTAGCGGGCTGAGGTATCAGTTTACTTTGTAAATATGCAAAGGGTTTAACAAGAGATCTGGTTCAATAGCAGTCGAATTTCTTTTCCCAGACCTATCACATTTTTTCCATTTCATCTAAATGGATTTACTTCTCGGTAGAAGGAGAGCTAGAAGATAGTGCCTGTATTTAACTTAGTGGCTGGAAATGGGTGCCAGCTGCGTGAACTTCAACTGCAATCAGAATTCCATGGTCTCAAGCGAGGCTGGATGTAAAATAAAATAACGTTGTAAAGGCATAGCGAAGTCAGTTTGCCAAACCTCATCCTTTGAGAAGGCTGAGGTTTCCTGTCAGCTTCCATATGGGCCTGGAGCTCTTTCTTCCACATTTGGCAACCTAGACTCTCCGTGTGGAGAGGTGGGTAAGTATGTCTGACTCAGGAGCTACAGAAACAGAGCATGAAGGAAGCAACTGCCACGCCAGGTTCAGAGCAGTTCCCATTACGTCAGACATAAAACGCAAACTTATTTAATTGACTTTCACAGATCATTCCACACATTTTTCCATGTTTGGGCATAATCACTGGTTCTTGTGCACAGTAAGCCTTATATTTCACTTTAATCCAATAACTTGGAGAACCCTTGCTTTGAAGACGGTTGGATTAAAATCAACACAAGCAGACTAGGGTTCCGTGATGCCAAACATCTGTTGAATGTGTGTTTCAGATGGATTTCATAGTGTTAGGTGTTTGATACCGTGTGGAAACAGAGGGCCTGTGCTTGGGCTCTGTACATTAAGATACAGATAAGCCTGCAGCCTTCTAGCTTTCCTTCTACTGGAAATCACAGGCCTAACGTCTGCTATGGCATGGATAACAGACATGGAAGCGAGGATTGGGGACAGGATAAAATTTTAGATGACACATACACACAAGGTTTTAGTTTTCTTCCTTCCCTTTTATTTTATTTGTGCTTTGCACCTTTCATTCCATTCCATTTTATTTTCCTGCCTGGAACACAGTTATTGAGGCTGGAATTGAAGCATCTCTCTTTGTACCACGAAGTAACAAGTAGAACATTTTAAAGTCCCATGTTAAAGTTGGTGGATTGTGAAGAAATGAAGCCTGTGTTGGTGCTGACTGCTTAGGTCGGACTAGTTATGCCAGCTTAGTTGATTACAGAATCCAGACGGACATTACGTAGACCGTTTTGTTTCTTTATTAATTTTTCAAGAGTATCTCACCATTTCTCCTCCTCTGGGGACAAAGTAGGTTCTTTCAGAGCTGAAAACTGTTACCTGCATGTGCAGGGCCATTGGAGAAAAGAGCACAGTGAAGTCTTTATACCTAGTGGAATGGTGGGATCCTGTCCAGGGGATGAAGGCTGCGGGGGATGCCAGAGACATCAGAGCATCGCTTTGTGATTCAACTGTTTTCTGTCCCAGAACAAGGAGCCCACACAAGGTCAAGATTGTCACACATGAGTGGGAGTGATGAGTGTGTTAGTTTTTTGTGGCTAGGACGAAAATACCCGACAGAAGCAACTCAGGGAAACGGGGTTCCCTTTTTCCTGGCTCCCAGTTTCAGGAGATTTCAGTATAAGACAGAAGGGCAGGGAAGGTGTTAGAAAGTCAGGAGACTGGTGACATCCTCACAGGAGAAAGAAGACCTCCAAAGACCAGGCCTGGCTACCCTCCAGTCAGCCAGTCCCAGGACCTCTTTCTGAGCTTTACAAACTCTTAAGCTGCAAACAGTGCCATCTGCTGGGGACCAGGTGTTCAAACATGTGAGCCTGTGGGGGACACTTTCCCTTCAAGCCACAGGAGTCCACTGGATTTTCAGAGCAGTAAACCCATAGAATGGGATGCCAATGTTGTGCAAATGAAAAGGAGACCAGTGTCCTCTCCTGTCAGCACTGTGCCCTTGATATGACTGAAGTTTTAATTTCTGCTTGTTTTCTGGCGAGGGCAGAGCACATGGCCAATGCTAAGGAATATCACTCCTAATGCAGAGCTCGCCATATTCTCTTACTTACTGATGTAACTGAGACTAGAATTCACAACCCAAGTAGTGTTGATAATTTTGGGTAATTGTATGTGTGTGTGCACACATGTATGTGCGTGTGAAGTTTAAAGCCATATTTCTGTTCACATTTATCTCCATGTAGGTTAATTTGTTTCTTGCTTCTTAAATGATTTCTTCATTAGACTGAAAAAAATTGACACAATAATTGTACATATTTATGAGGCAAAATGTGATAATTTGATGCATTTATACATTGTGTAATGATCAAATCAGGGTAATTAGCATTTGTAACTTTTAAAAGGTTTATCATTTCTAATTGCAGAAGTAACAGAAAGTCTTGCAATTCAGCGGACCTGCCTGAGAGCATACCATACCTCCTCCTCTAAACCTCAAATAGTGCCAACTCAGTCATTTCCTAGATGCTTTGGGGGGTGTTTCCTCCTCCTCTATTCTCCATTAGTCGCTCCTGGATGCCTGTTGTGTCTATTCATATACAAATCGAGAGAAAATGAAGCAGCTGACCAAGTCAAGTCTGCTACAGAGTCTAGGGGTTGGGTGAGGATTCACAGGAAGCATTATTAGTAAATAGCTCTGATTCATAGTCTTCTGCACCCCTTTGCTCCTCCATTTCCATGGAGAATCAAAAATTGTTTACAAAAAACAATTTTGAAGATCAGGAGAATGTTGACAGCATTAGTCATGGGTGTGTTTAAACCATGTGGCTTTAATAGACCTACTGTGACAAAAGTCTCCAAATACTTTATCATAGAAAAAAATCCCTGCGCCAACTAAAAACAGTTTTGTTTTGATTCATTGTGTTAAAATATTTAGAGAAGGAAAAAAAATGCTGGAGCCTGCTGTGGTTTGCATGTCCTCACCAAAACTCAAGTTGAAATTCAATCCCACAATTCTAACCGTGAGGTAGTAAGAGTGTGGGAATGGCTGTGGTGGAGGTGGGACCTTCTGTGGTCAAGGTTAAGTGAAGCTGTAACAGTGAAGGCTGCAGGTTTACAAGAAGAGGAAGGAGCCCCGAGCTAACATGTTCTGCCTCAACTTCTCACGTCCTAGGCAATGGTGACACTCTTCAGAATCCTCCATCAGCGAGGGAGACTTTACACCACGGATCTTAAACTTTCAAACCTTGAGAACCGTGAGCCAGTTAAACCTTGGTTCTTTATAAATTACCCAGTGTGCGGCATTCAGTGAAGTGGCGTGAAACAGTCTGAGATTCACGGCATTTCAGGCAGAGACCGAGGAAGTGAGCTAGTCACATGGTTTAAGGAAAGGCACAAGTCTCTGTGGGGGTGAGGATTCTGGAGGATGAGAGAAGATGCAGTGACTGGGCATCACCAAGACAAGAAGAGCCCAAGGGTGGGACAGGTGGGCAGGGGCAGGACGACAGGCCCAACCTACTGGCTGCTTAGCCTGTGGGCAGAGAGTATCAGCTTGAAGGTTCAGTGCTCAGGGGGACAGCACAAGGGGAGAATGAAGTCACTCTGGGGCCAGATAAGTGCAACAGACCTGCCTGGAGACTTGGGAATGGAGCCAACATGTGCAAGCCAGAAGAAAACAAACATTAGCTTAAACCTGGAGTCATCAGCTTTTCTGTGAGGAGTTGACTATCACATGGTTCTGCATCGAGGGTCATAAAGTCTCTATCACGACTATTTGGCCTCATCTTTCTGGAGCAAAAACAGCCACAGGCCTTGGCAGGGCTGGGTTCTAATAAAATTGTATTTAGAGAACAGATTTAAATGTCACATAATCTTCATATGTCACAAAATAAATCTTTTTTCCCAACTATTTAAAAATGTAAAACCTATTCTTAGCCCATCGGCTGCACAAACCCAGGCAGTGAGCCAGGGCCACCCTTTGCCAATTCCTGAGTTAAAGGAATAAGGGTAGGGTGGAGAGGGAGAGGGACACAGAGGGAAGAGGCCGTAAAGACAGAGTTCAGGGACATCCCCTATTCCACTCCCAACAGGACTTTTCCGAGTCCAGACAGAAGTAGCTGTGTGCAGCACATCAGAATTAGGTAATAGTTAATTTTAGTGGCTGGGATAGTCATAGCAATTTTGCCTTTTAAAAATAATAATTTGTCAGGAATGGGATTTGAACCCACAGCTCCAAGGGAGACTGCAACTTGAATACAGTTAGGGAGTGGGGCATAGGTCAATACAGAAGAAGGAGGGAGGAGGGTAAAATAGCAACAAAGATGCCTGAAAAAAACATAAGGAATCATACTATTAACTATTCACCTAAAAGAGTCTATAATATATGTAATTCAGTGTATAAATGTATAAATAAACATACATAATTTTAATGAGCTTTTCTCATCTGGAATAACAATGCCCCCTTCAAGAGCCAAAGGCCACCTAACAAAAACCCAATACCAGGCACGAGGAGCCCTTTTTTGAGTTGTTAATCAGGGTTGTACAAGAGACTCTCAAAACACACAGGCTACTGCACTTGTCCTTGGCTTCCCACAAAGGAGAAGGTAAGTCTCCACTGCAGAAGACACCATGCTCTTCAGATGGAGGCCCAGAGGTCCCAGAGCTGGAACTGACCTGAAAGTCTCATCCCTGAAGACTAGATTTCACTATCCAAACTTCCAAAGAAAAAAAGGAACCTATCTACAAAACCTATGACCTGCTTAACAAGAAGGGAATCGTTCCTGGTACTGAAAACCTAAGGCTACTCCTAGGGGCCAGTGAAGCTGAGTCACCAATATTGGAGAAGAACCTATAACCACTACTTTACTAAACCAGCATAATCCTTAACAATCTAAATATTTGTCCTTATAAAATGTAGTCTTCACGCCTCGTCTAAAATATTTCACTTTGCAACAAATGGAGACCACTACAGGAAAAACACAACCCAATCAAAATGCCGAGTTGTGGAGCCCAGTCCCAGTGGATACATCTACAAAACATTCCTACACCTAAGGAAGATTGAGGAAGAAGTTAAAGGTTCAGGGAGTTTGCTGTGAGACTGTAACTTCTAATAATGTCAGAGGCTACACCCATAAGTCTCACCAACATGACTACCTAAACATGAACTGAATAAGAAAACTACCAATAGGCATAACAAAATATATAGGAAAAAGCTCAGGAGGTCTCAACCCTACACAAAAAACTATAGACAACTAAGGAGTGCTGAGAATGGGAGAAATAGTCTTCCCCAGGGAAGAGGTCTCCAGTTGGTTATCCAGTACCAAATGGTCAGCCCTGAAAACATACATGTGAGTAACATTGTGCAGACTGAGCAGGTTGTTTTTAAGAATATATGTTATATACATACATGCACACAATAACAATTAATTTTAAAAATGCCACAAACTTGAAAGAGAGTAGAGAAAGGTATATGGGACAGTTTGGAGGGAGGAAAGGGAAGTGAAAAATATTGTAATTATAATCTGAAAAAAATTGTAAGGAAGAAAAAGGCTTTGGAAAGCAATTGACCTATGTTTACCGTAACCATGATTTTCCAAATACAATTCCAAACACGTGGTCTGGTTTTAAAAAAAATAAAACAGTTTGGTAGCGTTGTGTGTATATGGTACATGTGAGCATATGCACACCATTCTCTATGCATGGGAGTCAGAGGACAACTATACAGTGTGTGCTCTCTCTTTCACCTTTACGTGGACTCTGGGAATCAAACACAGGACACAAGGTTTTCCAGGCAAGTGACTGACTGGCTGAACCAGCTTGTTGCTTACCTTTTGTCTCTCAACAGAAATCTCTTTCGACTTCATACGCATAGAATATAATGTCAATATTTCATCTCTGTTTTCAAAGAATCATGTTATTTTGTGGCCATTGTTCTTTATTCTTTAGTTTGTTGATACCTGGGATGAGATGCAGTCAGGAGGCAGAGCCGTTTTTAGTTACCATGACGGGGGTAGGCTCTGGCTTGAACATGTTCCGCAAAAATTTATGGGATAGAAACTTAGTCTTCCAATTTGTATCTTGATAATATTTGGTGGTAAGGCTTTCTGGGATTAGATGAAGTCATGGGAGCAGGCCTTTGTGACTTACTTGATGGCTCTATTAGACAAACAACCACATTTAGTCAGTCTCCCTCCCAGGTAAGTCTGACCCGTGGTCCTGTGCACCTCCTGTGCAGAGAGCTATGAAGGAGGCCCTACAGGCTTGCAGATGACGTCATCACATCACAATGTTGGGCATCCTGTGCACCCCCTGCCACGTGAGAATGCAGAGCAAAGCTCTCACTGAATGCCAGGGAAGTGCTGGCACCGTGCTCCATGGCTTCCAGCCTTCAGAACCATGACTCAGATGAATATCTCTTCATTATAAACTACCCATTCTGTACTCGTCAATTATAGCAACAGAAAACAGACTAAGACAGCTTGCCACCTGGTGACATTCGATCTACAAGGGGAGGGACTTGGTTTGGAAGCCTGATGAACGTGTTGGGGTGTAGACTTCTCTTCAGTAGTCTGGCAGAGCCACCCTTCAGGAAACACCCTTTGAACCATCTTCTGCAGCAATTTGTGTGTCTTAGTCAGATGAGGCCCCGAGGTGACTGACTGTGACTGAAAGTGTCTCCTGCGTCTGATGAACTACCTAAGGAGCTTCACTGAAGCCAGACTGTGTGCTGCCCCGGGAGAACTTATCCTTCTTCCCATGGTGTCTTCTCGGTTTCTTAGGACAAGGCTAGGCACGTAGTGCAGGCTCAGTCAGTGTTTGTAGACTGACTTAATGAACAAAAGAATGGTTAGGTCAGATCAGTGGGAAATAAATGGATATGTTTGAGCTGTAAACATTTCTGTTCATAGAATTAAAAGTGATTATAGGGAAGTTGTGAATTTTTCTGGCTATATAGAGTGACTGTTTCCTTCAAACCATGGACTCTGAGTTTTAAAGATGTAAGAAGGTGTCATTTCCATATTGTCCTAATTTCAATTCCTGTTTCTGTGATATCATACCCTGACAAAAACAACTTAGGAGAGAAAAGTGTATTTTAGTTCACAACTCTGGGTTACTGTCCATTGTTGGAGGGAAGTCAAGGCTGCAGGAATTTGAAACAGCTGGTCCAGTCAGGGAGTAGAGAAAGAATGAGTGTCCACATGTTTGTACTCAGCTGCTTTCTCCACTCCTACACAGTTGGGAATCTACTGCCTAGGGAATGATGCCACCTACGGTGGGCTTGTCTTCCCACCTTAGCACAATCAGGATAATCCTCCCCAAGATATGCTCACAGGCCAACATACCTAAGCAATCCTTCACTAAGATTCTCTTTCCAAATGATGTTAGAGTGTGTCAACTTGGCAATTAAATGCAACCATCACACATTTGAATGTACTCTTTGGGAAGGAAGTTTCTGAGTGACCACTTTGAAAAGTGGATAAATTGAACCAGGATGCTTGTCTTCATGAAGGAGATCTGAGACAACTTGGTGGTGTGGTAAGGTTGTGAAAAATTACAGTGTATTATTCTTTTCACTTGCTTGTCTGAGGCAGTCTCACTCTAGAGCCCAGACCCTGTAACTCTGTAACTCTGACCTTAAACTCATGGCAGTCTTCTTTGCCTCTGCCTCCTAAGTGTTCAGATTGTAGACACATTGTAACTCCAGGCTTCATTGATCATTTTTCAGTCCCTGAGCTTAGACAAAGAGCAAAAGAGGGAAGACCTGATGTCCAGCTGGACTTGGTGAGGGTCAGTAACTGTAACTCTGAATTTGGTTCATTGGTTATAGTGTTATTATGAACACCTGTTATGAGACCAATGAGACCTCTCCATCTGGTTCCTGCCTTAACAGACAAACAAGAGACAAAGACAGTGTGCAATTTTTCTCATAGAGGAACAGGGATGCCAGGTTAGAGAGACAGAATAACTGTTAGATAAAAGCCAAGAACTAAGATGGGAGAGCCAACGGGGAAGCGAGTGGCCTGAATCGCCATGTGGGACACATGCTCAGATGACACCATGTTTACCTTGTGGTACTGGCCCTGGGCCTTCTGCTAGTGCCTCTCTTCCATGGCTTGTTTTGGACTAGATTCTGGGCCAGGTGGACAAGCATCTGTGTGTGGGTTCAGTGTGCTCAGCCTACCCAGGTTCAGCACATGGGGGATCAGACAGGCCAACATGTCTCTTTACTCAGTCATCTTGCGGGTGAATAATAATCACACATATGGTCACTGAAATCTGTTTTCCCTTCCAAGTGCTTCCTGTCTGGCTTGATCTGAGCTGGGAGTTTGTACGTTGGCACTTGGGTGACTTTCCAGTGCAGAAGTGTCGGAGCATTGAAGAGCAGCTCCTGATCCTTTCTTGGCCCATGAATCTCAGAGTTCTTGCAAAACATTGTTGCAAGATAGAGTTGTAGATTGTGCAGGAGGCTGCAAGCTTTTTTTTTTTTTTTAAACTGGTTTGTAGAGAAAGTCAGAAATTTATTTATTTTAAATTTGCAAGTTTGGGAGGAATGTAAAAAATGCCTTATAAATATATTGAAACTAAAAACAAAACCCAAACTGAAAGCATCTCACACACACACACACACACACACACACACACACACACACACTCCACTCACTCAAAGAAGGCTTATTCTTGTAAATCACAAACATAAGGTATCTAGTGATCAAACAATTTCCTGGCAAGAAATACTGCAAGACAGATCTGGAAGGCTTTACATACATTGACTAGCTCGTGAACCACAGCCCAGACCAAATCTCTGAAGAAGGCTAGGTGAGAGCAGTTTCCCATGATCTCTGGGACTCCTTTGTTCTGCCCTGCGACCTGGGAACAAAACAGCCGTAGAGTAATTTGAGTCTGAATAGAAAATGGAAACATATGTATGAGATGTTTCTGGAAAGAAACTGAACATTGGATCAATGTTAATAAGGATTCCAGGCATGTGAAGCTTCTCTAGTGGCCACCTTAGATTGAGGGGAGATGATAGTGGACTTGGCTCAAACCCAAGAACAAGTAATGACTACAGGATGGAACTGCATTTAGACACTCGGATCAAGAGTGCTTTCCATAAGCTGCCATCACACCATCTTCACTAACATGGAGCTGACTCTAAGACAAGATTTTCTGTATGAACATTTCAAACACACACACACACACACACACACACACACACACACACACACACACACACCAGCATCAAATAAGCTATCAAATTACACTAACAAACAAGTGCATTGTTTTGAACCACAGAAGAAGAACCAATGGGACCTAAGAGGTCATCTCAGGCTCCTTCTGATGAGGAAGTGTTTCTTTTTCAAAGACAGCCTCCTCCTCTCTGAGCACTAAGTACATCCAGAGGCAGCAGGCAATCTATCAATGCAGTCTTTATGTTGTTGAGTTCTCTTGTTACAGAGTCTTCTTCTTCTTCTTCTTCTTCTTCTTCTTCTTCTTCTTCTTCTTCTTCTTCCTCTTCCTCTTCCTCTTCCTCCTCCTCTTCTCCTCCTCCTCCCTCTCCTCCTCCTGCCTTCTTGTTATTTTACCATCTCCTCTGTTTGCATTTTAAAATATTTTATGTGTGTATGTATGCATGTACTTAGTGTGTCTGTGTGGGTGTGTACTGATGCCGTGTGTGTGTGTGTGTGTGTGTGTGTGTGTGTGTGTGAAGGCCAGAGGACAGCTTGCAGATGTCTATTCTCTGCTTCTATCATATGGGTCCTGTGGATTGAACTTAGGTCATCAGACTTAGTTGCGGGCTTGTGTACCTGCTGAGCCATCTGTCCATCCATCTGCATTTTGAAACCTCTAGAAGCCAGTGGGATTCTTATTGCTTGGGTCTCTTAAGATAGCTCCAATATGTTGCTGGACCACTAATCGCAAAGAGAAAATATTAAATAAAGTGGCTAAAGAGAGTCCAAACAGCAAAGCTTTCAATGACTGGCCTCATTGATTTCCTGTATAGTCTAGGCAACTTACTGTACTCGAAGCTTATGTGATACCCTCAGGATCCAAACTCCTATCCAGTGCAAAAGCCACTTGGCCTGGCACCTTTCTATAGCCACTAGTTTGGCTTCCCATGTTTGTGGTATTAACTTCTCAAGTCTATTATCACAAGGGTTTCTTACATTTGAGTTTTCCCTTGTGAGTGTCGCTCTACCAGGAATAGCCTCTGCTTGGCCCGTCTAGCTCTTCCTCCTAATTCTTGGGGCTCCACTTCAATATTTCTCCAAGACTTTCTAGTTTCTCCATCTGAACAAAGCTGCCGCCCTGAGCCTCAGCTTTTCCGTGGTTTTAATAACATCTTGTGAAGTCCAAAGTTATTTTGTTCTCGCCTGGTGTTGTCTTCTGCTGGAGCAGAGCTGGAGAGTCGCTTATGGCTGTACTTCTTGAATGCAATCCAGTGTCCAGAGTGTCCTCCACACCCCAAAAGGGACTGAGTGACAAGGAGTAGTGCTGAGGACCAGCACTGTGGGTACTCTCATCTCATTTCTGACTTGAAGAGGGATGGCATGTATTTTCCACCATTTGATGGTGTTTTATTTTATTTCACTGCACTTATATAATTTTTTACATGGAAAAGGATGTGCACACGCCATGGCTTGCATACATAGAGGTCAGAGGGTAACCCAGGAGAGATAGTTCTCACCCTCTGCTGTGTGGGTCCCAGGTATCCAAACTCAGGTCATCAGGCTTAGTGGCAAAAGCCTTTACCCATTGATCCCTCTAGTTGATGTTTTAAATGCACTGTTTATTTTAAATTACTTATAAAGAGCTTTCCCATAGATAGCTGGTCCTCTAGCTCATAGATTTTTTGCTTACTCCTAAAACTCAGCTTTTTATCAGGGTAGCTCAGGCCTGTCCCTATTTCCTCTCAGTAAATAAATGTGATCTCATTCCTATTAGCTGCATTTGGTCTAAGAATGGGCTTGCAATGAAATTCTAGCTTATGAGACAGAAGTCTCTGGAAAGGGCCTTCTGTTTCACAAGGAAGCGGCAGGAGGAACCAGAGCACCTGGCACTTTCTGTGAGGCAGCTCTGTGACCCAGAGGTCAGCGAGTGAACACGGATAGCCTGTGCTGGCAAGGAGACAGTGTGGGAGGGGGAGCCTTGCTCTGATTCCTCCAGGTTTCTGAGAGACTTAACTATGCTAAGCTCAGCTGAGACTTCTTTACAGTGAGGCCAATGACTTAGAAATTCAGTGTTCCTTGTCAGGTCACTGACTTCCTGTTTTTGTTTTTTTATAGTTCCTTTGCTATTACAATCATGTTCAAATACTTTCCTTCTAGGCACAGTTTCTCCCTCCTTTAGTCTGTTCATGTCATAAACGCCTTCAGTATGTTTCCTACTGTCGAAATTCCTTTATTATCCTAAGACAAATCAAACTTGGTGGCTAAATAGTATCTACTCTAATACTTGACTAAAGTAAATGCTAAATAATGTTTTAATTGTTACATTTGTATTTAGTTTTAAAAGTGAGCTATAATTAGGATTTTGTTGTTGTTTTGTTTTGTTTTTCGAGACAGGGTTTGTCTATGTAGCAGTCCTAGCTGTCCTGGATCTCGCTCTATAGACCAGGCTGGCCTCAAACTCACAAAGATCTACCTGTCTCTGCATCCCACGTGCTGGGATTAAAGGTGTGTGCCACCACTGCCTGGTTTAGGATTTTTTTTTTGTTCTTTAATTCTCTCTCTTATCTTCTTCTACTTTAATATGTATTTACACTGATGTCATATAATGAACTGGGATGTTCTTCATGTTTCTCTATGCTTTGGACCAGTTTTGCCCCCCTTGAAGATTTGATAAAACTCTTCTGTGAAATAATCTGAGTACATTCTTCAGGAACTTTCCAGAACAAGTTGCTCTGATAGCTCTTTTAATTTTGTCCGTGCCTTTGGGTCTAACTTTTCTGCTTCTTCCTGGGCTGTTCATGACTGTCTATTCCCAGGGATTGGTTCCATTTAACTTGTGTTTCAAATGTACCCCATGTATTTGAAAGCAGTGTTTTCACCCAGCACTTAACTTCGTGTCCATAGCCATGGAATCATCTTTACTCTGTAAATTTAGATATCCACGCTTTCTCTGCCTTTAAAGCATCACACCGGAATTTGCATATTTGAATCTTGTTGGTGTTATTAATCAGGTCCACATGTGTTTATGCTGCATCCATATGACTGGCCTTCAAGGTTCCCAAAACACTGACTTTTACACTTTCATCTTCTAAGGTTTTTCCCCTTTCCAGGTCTCTCCGCCAGCCTCTGCAGCTGGTCTCCACCTCTCCCTGACTGTGGTCTGGGCTCTGAGCTGCAAATTTCTTCCCTGTATTTTCACAAACTTTCCTGGCAGCCTCACCCAGGGACTCTGAGTGAATAGTGGTGCTGGATGATGGATCAGATCTAATGGCCCTTGAACACGATCACATTCTGCATATTATGTGGGTGTGTGTACGGATAGCATGCGCTTGTTTGTTGCTCAGTTTTCTGAAGAGTAGAACCCACCTCAAGAACTGCTTTGACAGTGATTTCAGTCAGTAGATACAAAGGTCCTAAAAATAATGCTTGGGACGGAGTTTGATATGCTACCCACTATCCATCTTAAGTAAATTAGTTAAATGTTAAATCTATTCATTAAACATTACAAATATTCAGTGCCATGTACTTAATGCCCCTGCATACTGGTGTTTCTGCAGAATCCCAGTAGCCTGTGGCACATAGTCAATGTTCAATAAGCACCAAACTTGTAACAATCTATGCATGCCATTTTGTCTGTTATCCACAAGCATAATGCCATTATTTTTGAAGAGTTCCTTTTTGAGGGATAGGCAAGAGTTAGCTCTCTGTATACAGTAAAGGGGAAGAGGCCCATGGTAAGAATGCAAGCTGGCCCCATAAACATGAGAACAAGGACAGCATAGATTAATTAACAGCCAACAAGACACCAAGTTCAGAGACCAGACACTGGCAAAGCTAGCGACTAGCAGTGCCATCCACGGCTAGCAGCCAGAAGACTAGCCAAGGTCAACAGCAAACAAAGAAAAGTCAAAGGTGAAAAATGGGGCTTCAACATGTGACACCACCCTAAATCAGGTGAGCAGAACATGAACAGTGTGTGATCTTCTCCCTGCTTTGGTCAGAAGGACTTGCCAGCCATGTATCTGCTTACTCATTGGCTCAACCCATGCTGTGCCCGGAGAGTTAATCCATCTAAATAGAATTGTCTTGATCTTTGTCCAGTTTCCATGATAAGTTCAGTAGAAAGCCCCTACAATGAAAGTGTGCATGGTGTCTCCTGGTCCTCCCACCCTTGGGAGTTTTTCTCACTTTCCCTTTATTTTCCTCAATGAAGCCTGCTGCCTCTTTGCTCAGTCCTGTGTGCACAGTGTCTTTAATCATCATGGATGTAAGACAACCGGTTAGCTGGAGAGCCATTGTCTCAGGCTGACTTTCGGAGACTGTTGAGGGTCCAGCTCCTGAGTTCTTGAGTCAAGCACATCTAGGCTGAGAAAGGCCACAGTCACTCTCACAGATCTGCATATGATCAGGGAAGCAGGAGGTGTGGTGGTGGTGTTAATCAGTGGTGGAATGGAAAATATACTGTGCATAAAAGCCATGAAGAATGAAATCAAGTGTTTGATTAAACCTATGAGCAGAATAAGCAAAAGGGGGGGGGGGAATAGAATGCATTGATGTTTGGTGAGTAACAAACAAAAAGATGGAAGGAATTAAACTCATGGCTCAGATTTTGCACTAAATATAAACAACTGAATTCCTTCATTAAAAGTAAACATTGGTTGTAATTTTAAGAATGCTCCTATACGTTGTTTTGAAAAAAACACATTTAATACAAAATTATGAAGAAAGCATGAAATCCAAAGAATGACAGAAGAGACACCAGGATAAATACAAACAAAAACAGAGAATAGAATCCTGATTAAGTAAGTTGGTGTTTGAGGCAAAACCAACAAAATCCTGACAATGGGGATATGAAATAATGACAAGAGGCACAATTTATAAACTTAGTACTCGTAACACTCCCCAAAGCAGGTAAATGATCCAACCTCATAGCAGGTGAGTGCATAAAGCAAGAACTGTTTTGAATGCAAAGAAAGCCCTGCTAAAACAAGATGACCATCCACCATCTTACCATTTCTCTGCTTGGAAGCATTTGGTGACTATGAGTAGAATCCTATTAATCAAGTCATTAGCATACCCTGTCACATGACAGCACCCTGCCACATGACAAGACTATGAGTGGTGAGTTCAATCTGACTAATTCTGTCCAGTAAGCATGAGTGGAAATGGGTTCATTTACTGGAACTACTCAAGAGAGTAATTAGAATAAACTTTAAAGTGATACCCAAATCAAAAGCATAATTAAAAGGAAAACTATGAATCTGAACCATTGTTATCCTGTGAAGTGTAAGGTTTGGGCCATAACTACTCCAGATGGGGAGAAAAATCTCTTTAGAACTCTGGATTAAACTAAAAAGATTTGTGAGAAAAAAATAGTAATAGAGTAGATGCAATTATTGAGAACTAATCAAGTAAAAAGAAAACTAAAAGTGGGCTTAATAAAGATAGATACTAATTCTTTTAAGGTAGAATTCTAGAACAAATAGATTTTAAGAAATATATGGATCAAGAGGGAAAGACAGAAAAATATAAAACATCAAGAAGAATTTTAAAAGATGAGAAAAGAGATGAGTTTTAGCTTTATCTGCAATGCCCCAAATGCAGAAGCAGTCCAAATGTTGACTGATGGATGACTACTGAGATGCAAATAATTCAATGGAATAGTACTCAGCTTTAAACGTGATTGCTACACAGGCTACGGGCTACAGCATGGGGGATCCTTGAGGACAGTGTGCTGAGTGAAATAAGCCACACACCAAGCCACTGCCAAGTGACTCCATTAAAATAGAGCTCTCAATTTCATAGAACCAGGCAATACAATGGTGGTTGACAAGGGCCACAGGAGGAAGGAATGGGATGTTTGTTGGATGAGTTACGGCATTTCTGTTTGTAAGATGGATAAAGGTGATTGCATAACAAGGTACACATATGTAACAGCACCCAGCTATATATTTAAACATGGTTTAAAAGGTCCATATTTTGTCACAATTGAAGAAAATTTGAAAAGTTATCAGAACCCAGAAGCAGGAAAATTTTAAGAGAGCACTTTATTCAGCTCAGTAATAAGTTAAAAATGTAGAGCAAACATCAGTTTTCAGCAAAGTAAATTGATCAACACAATTTGTTTCTGAGAGAAGTATGAGACCCTGATGTCATGTGACCTTGGTGTCAGGTTAGAGATCAGCAAGTAGTTAAGCACTTATAGACAGGCACACAGCTTCAGGTACACAGCTCTTGCCTTGCATTTACTTGAACGAGTCACACTACAGTCCAGCACTTCTGGTCTTGATGGCAGATTAGAGCTACTTGTACAACTATCAGTGTACCTCACAGGTCCAGGTAGAGGCACAGAGAGTGTGGTCCAAGCATTTGAATATTTTTAAGGTTTCCTGCAAAGCTAACTTTGACTCTAAACTATGAAGGCTGCAAACTCATGTGGAGAAACTCCAAAGTCATTTATTTAAACCAGTCTTGATTCTTTCAGTTCAAAGTGAAGACTTTTAAGCATAGTTCGTGAAAGAGAGAGAACTTTAGGCCCCTCTTACTGATGGCCGCAGCTGTATAAGTTCCAATGAAGTATTTTCAGATCGAATTTTGTAGTTTATCAAAAGGAAAATGCAACACAACAAAGCAAAGTTTGGTGTAGGCTGTGAGGGTGATTCTGGAACAGGAAATACATCTGTGTAATTTTTAACAGCAGTGACAGGCCAAGCCTTGGGACAAACATTCAATACCACAAGGATAAGATACGGGACAGAATCCACTAGATTTCTTCATCTCCCCAATAAATGTGTGTGTGTGTGTGTGTGTGTGTGTGTGTGTGTGTGTGTGTGTGTGTTTGGTTTGTTACATGACACTATTCTTATGAAGACAGGAATAGCCACCCATTCACCCCAAGACAGAGAATCAATGACAGACAAAAGTACAGGAAACACCAGAGTCCAACTTGGTGAACTTTCGAGTTTAGTGGGGTTATTTACAGGAGTATGGATAAAGAGTTACTTACAGGAGCATAAATTACTCAGAAATAGCTGTGTTATCGAAAGCCCATCCCAGCACAAGTGATGGCTTGTTAACGCCAGAAACCTGGGTTACACTGAATAATCTGAAGACAGCTTAGCAGGTTCTTTCCAGGTAGCTCAGTTGCTCTGAGCCTCTTCAGGCATTGTAGCTCATCTCTGCTTCTTCTCGGCAGTTTGACTCATCTAAGAGTAGCTCTTTAGCAGTCCTTACTGTTTACTTACACTAAGGAGGGAGAGACCTATTGTATCTGGTCAGTTTCAGGGACTTCCTACAGCTTTTGAGTTGTTTGCTTCTTGAACTTAATAAGCTTCCCTGCAGAGAACATCCTGAGTCATAACAAGTTTCCCTACAAGATGGAAGGTTTTATATTGGAAGAAACTGCTATGTAACATACCTGTGAGTTAGGTGAGTGCATATGCTTGTTCAGGTGTGGGGGGTTTGGGTGGGGAGAAATTATCCCACAGTGCATCTGTGGAAATTAGAGGACACTAGTTATTCATCCTTGGCTTTTTACATTTTAGAGATAGGGTCTCCTTGCCAATGTGTAAGCCAGGCCAGATGACTCTCAAATGTCTGGAGATTCCCATCTCTGTCTCCCATCTTTTCCTAGGGGCATGCTGGTATTGCAGTGTCTTGTGCTACATCTAGCTTTTATGTAGATTCTGGGGATCTGAACTAGGCTTGTCAGGCTTATATAGCAAGCACTTTTATTTGCCAAGCCATCTATGGAACTTCCAACAATGAAATTTGAACAGCCATAGTATATTTTTAAAGTAATGATTCTACCCTAAGCCAATATCAAATGTTTTGTAAATCATGAAAAAACAACTTTGGTTGGAGTTAAGATACAGGAGCTGAGGAGATGTTCCATCAGGTAAGAGTGTTCTCTGTGCAAACTTGAGGATCTGAGTTTGAGTGGAGACGGAAGGTTGCTGGGACTTGCTGGCTGTGAGAAAGAGCCTGGATCAAGAGAGTAAGAGAAGCAGAACATGCAATGTCCTCTTCTGGCCTCTTCGTGTGCAGTGAGAATGTTCACCTGCATACACTCATGAATATCACACACAGACACACACAGACACACACACACACACACACACACAGAGGGAGATAGATAGATAGAGAGAGAGAGAGAGAGAGAGAGAGAGAGAGAGAGAGAGAGAGAGAGAAATAAAAGAAATACAGATGGTTGGTGTCATCCCTATAATCCCACCTGCACAGAATGCTAAAGCAGAAAGTCTTCCCCCCAAAACATAATATTTTATTGATTATTTGAGAAGTTCACAAAATGCACCCTGATCACATTCACTTCCTAGTCTTCTCATGTCCACACCACCACCCTTGTATCCTCTCCAAAAAAGAAGAAAAGAAAAAAATACACAAAATCCAATTTGTGTCATTCATATACTCATTACTCATTGGAGCATGGTCAAACTCCCAGTGGTCAGCCTCTTAAAGAACACTGAGTCTTTCCCGACCTCCACCCCTGCCAGAAGCCATCTGTTGTGAAGAGCAACATGTCAGCATCCCCATCACAATTTTTAAGGGCTCTCTTCAATGGATTCCTGTCTAGACTGTCTTTTATTGGTGGTGGGGACAAGAGGTTGTCACAGAAGCCTTCAATGTCTCTCATTCACAACTGTGATCTGCAGTCATTTCATTGATGCCACTGCAAAATACGCTTCCTTGTCCATAACAGCCAGTGGCAGCTCAGATCATGGACTTCCACATTGTTTCATCTTACAGCACAGACCCCGGACATCAACACGGCTCTTGACTGCATCATGGACAATGGACACCAACATGGCCCTAGATGGCACCATATCTCAAGGGCATCAACATGGCTTCAGGAGGTAGCACAGACTACAGACATCCACACGGCCTTCCTGGTAACATGGACCAAGGACATCAACATGGTCTCTGGTGGCAACATGGACCACAGACATCAACTTTCTCCACCCAGGATCACAGGCATCATCTTGGAGTCAGGTGACAGCACAGACCACAGACACCAACATAGCCTCTGGTGGCAGAGTGGACCACAGACATCAACATGCTCTCCATTGGCAGCACAGATCTTGGAAGCCAACATGACCTCCAGAACCAGCAGACCACAGACATCCACATGGACAATGGGCATCAACATGGTCTGGGGCATCAGCACAGACCACAGACACCAACATGGCAGCAAAGACAATGGAGGTCTTCTGAGGAGGGCCAACCCAGAAAATGAACTGTTCTCCAGCTCAGACATCCTGTTGTTGCTCAGAGCCAGGGAGACCAGGAAGCTGGGCAGCACATTCAGGGGCAGAGCCTGCATGAGCTCAAGGCTGTTGCACACCACCCTGTCGGCCCTACCCGGCAATGACATGCTCCCAGGTCTCCAGTCACGCTCCCACGCCTGTCGCCACCTTCCATCTCAAGTTCTACCTGCTGCACAGGCACAGCTCTGTTCTGCTATCTTTCCCACCTCGCCATCGATCATTGAAGTGGTGTTGCAAAGTGCAGTGTGTCACACAGTATATATATATATATATATATATATATATATATATATATATATATATATATATATAGCTTTACATGCAAATACTTATTGCAAGGAGTCATTGGTCTGGTTCAAGGTGTCTGGTTTCTGAGGTACCATAAATATTGTGCCATCCCAGAGACTCCTCTCATGCCCTGTTGTTCCCCAAAGGCAGGGTGAACTTTTGGCTGAGCAAAGCGTCTGGGGGCAGAATCCCTGAGAGCTCCAGGCTACCACACACCTCTTGCCCTCAGTGCCAGCTGTCCCAAGGCTCACCGGCTATGACCCTTGTGCTTGCAGCCTGTGGGCAGTGCCCCGGTCCATGCTCCCCTTCTCCCAGCAGGCATCAGTGCAGGCTGCAGCAGAGGTGGCTCCATGCTGTGGGCTGGCCCGCAGGCCTAAGGCTCTGCTCTTTGTCCACTGCAGCTGGACTCCCAGGCTGCTCCCACGCCCTCCGCAGCCCTGTCTCTAGCTTCACCATCCTCTGCCCTGCACACAGCTCTGCTCTACCATCTTCCCTTCCGGTTTCAAGACACCGCTTTTTCAAAACATCTTCCCAGAAGACCTGCTTTTCAAAAAGTTGTTCCTGAGATACTGTACTATCAAAGCAGCAGGTCCTTAACCACCCAAACATATTAGGGAGACCCTGTCTCAGAATTTTTTTTTTTTTTTAAAAAAGGCTTAGGGTGCCTTTTTTTAAAAAATAATACAGTGCTTGTCTGGCATGTGTGAGGTCCTGGGTTCAACTGCCCATACGAGAAAAAAATGGAGGCAGGGCACTTAGTCACCATTATTTTCTAACATTATAAAAAGTTGTAGCCAATGATCTAACATAGAAAAGGAGACAGAATTCATACTGGAAAAGAAGTGATAAAGTTACCTTTTTTTCCCCTTTAAGTTAGCATACAAGTAATGGGTTTCATTGCAGATTCTCACGCACACAGTACATTATATTTTGTCCATATTCACCCTTTCCCTGTGTCCCATCTCTCTTCCCCTCTTACTGATACCCCCCTCTCTCACATATACAATTGTCTTTGGTCTCCTCTGTCCTCTCATGCATTGTGTCACTCCCTCTCCCTCCCAACACCTTAAGATCTTTTCCTCCAAATAGCACGCCATCTGGTTTCTTGATGATGGCCATTCTCACTGGGTGAGACAGAATCTTACAAGTGCTACTGCATTTCCCTGATGGCTGAAGATATTAAACACTATTTCAGAAATTTGTGTTTCTTCTTTTGAAAACTATCTATCCAGCTAATTGGCCCTTTCTTGGTTGGATCTTTTGTTTTTGTTTTTCTTCTGGGTGTTTAATTTTTGCAGCTCTTTATATATCCTGGGTATGAATGCCCTGTTTGATGCATATTGCTAAAAGCTTTTCTTTTTATCTTGTAGGCTGACATTTCACACTGCCGATAGTTTCCTTTGCTATCCTAATGCTTCTTACTGTTAATACTAATAAAATCTTAAGTAGAAAACATGAGACACATAAAAACCACTATATGGAAAAAGTGAGGCAAAGATAAACATGGCCAACTTATGATGTAACCACTCCAAATGACTAAAAAAAAAAAACTAGCTAAGTTTAAGTCAGTAATAATCAGGGAAACTAAAGTTGAATCATAAAATAGGGCTAGGAGGACAGTTCACTCACAGGATGTGTGTTCAGTACACACTCTGAGTTCAGTCCCCAGTGCCGGTGATGTGATGAGGGTCACGCTGATGATGTGTGACATATTCAGAATTAAATAAAAATGTCTGAAAAGTCTCTGTAAGTGGTGCTGCCGAAGCCTGAGGTGAAAGGACTCACTTCTGATGCCAAGGTAAACTCTGTCTTTGGGGGAAAGCAATCTGACAACCTCTACTAAAATAATGAATGGCTTCTCATCCCAAAATTCACACCTAGGAAAATGTTCTTTAGAAACAAAAGCCACAGTATACGGGACTTGACACACAGGGAGATTTAGGGTTGCACTGTTAATAGTCTCACACACACACACACACACACACACACACACACACACATACACACACAAAACCGAGGAAGAAATGTACTGCCCATCCAGAAACTGGATTAGATGATTCCGGTTGACTTGAAAAGCCATCTACAAGGTATTTTTATATATGAAGAGAATGGGGAAGCCATATAAAATTTATTTAATTATTGCAAGAAAAAAGCCCTTGCTTCACATGATAAACTTTCATGTTTGTATATATGAACAAAATTATGCTCATGTATTAAACTGTGTTTATGTATGTATATGAAAGTGAAGTACAAGTATGCATAGTACTAGATATGTATATCTGTGTTTGTATCCTGACTAAAGGGGCATGCACACATGTGTTTGTATGATCAAATATAAATCTTATGTACTTATGATCAGATATAAATCTATGTGCATATATAGAGAACTTGATATTTATGTATCTATGTGTTTGGAATAAGAATGTATTGATTTATGTGATTAGATAATTGGTGTGATTATTTTTTATGGATGGTCTACAGATAGATGAGACGAGATGAACGGTGGAAATGGCATGGGAAGGGACTGGCCACGGTTGCCTGCATGGATGTAGTTGGCAATGAAGGTAAAGATTCGTGTCTGTAGAAGGTTAGGCTTGGATTTTGACAGGATTAAATTTATAAACCTGAATCCAAATCTGGATTATGATCTATTTTTCTGCACTACTATATAAAAGATTTTAAATCTATTTAGCATAGATTTTTGTGGCTGTATAGGATTATTAACTGGATTTTTAAGATCTGTACCTGATTAGGGTTTTGATTCCATATCTAAAATTATACTTGAGGAAACTTTGCTAGATGAATTTTGTATGTAAGACTATAGATGTATCGGTGTTTTACATCGTGCAATTATGTAAGATGTGTCTCTATACTTAGAGTTCCTATTGCTGTGATAAAGCACTGTGACCAAAACCAATTTGGAGAGGCAAGGGTTTATTTATTTCACTTCCAATTCCACAGAACATTCCATCGTAGAAGGAAGTAAAGGCCAGAACTCCAGACAGGAACCTGGAGGCAAGAGCTGATGCAGACACCATGGAGAAGTGCTACTTACTGGCTTGTTTCTCATGATGTGCTTGGGTTGCTTTTTTATAGCTCCCAGGACCACCAACCAGCCCAGGAGTGGCACTGCTTATAGTGAGCTTGGCCCTCCCACATCAATCACCAATCAAGAAATTGCACCATGGCCAATCCACTGAGGGAATTTATTTCAATTGACATTTCCTCTTCCAAAATTACTCCAGGTTGTTTCCAATTGACGTAAAGCTAGGAGGACAATATTTCACTAGCAGTTTATAAATATATGTGTAATATGTAGTATATGAGACTGAATAAACAAATCTATTCATGTAAGAATGCAGCAACCTATCTCTTGTGGTGGTTTGAATAAGAAAAGTCCCTGTGGGCTCAGGCATTTGAACAGGTATGCTTCCCTGTTGAGGTGCTGTCTGGGGAGCTTGAGGAGGCTCAAGCCTTGCTGGAGGAAGGACATCCTCTCAGTCAGGCTTCAGGGTTATATAACCTTGCTCTAATTCCACGTCCTCTGTTTTGTGCTTGTAGATAAGATGTGACCTCTCAGTTTCCTGCCCTTGCCACGACGCTCCCCCAGCACGGTGGACTCATGTTCCTCTGTATCCATAAGTCCAAAAATCTCCTCCATCAGAAGTTGCTTTGGGCATGATGTTTTATTATAACAACAGAAAAGTAGTTAACACATTAGTCATCGGTCTATCTATCTATCTATCTATCTATCTATCTATCTATCTATCTAACTATCTATCTATCTATCTACTGTCTATCTGACTCATAACCTTCTGATGGATCATCTAAATATGTCTACAAATGGCATAGTTGCAAAATAGATTATGCAAAGTTGGTTGCATTGTGTTAAGAGTATGTAAATATGTCCATGACTTTAGAGAGTAATGCCAAAGCTTTCCTGTCTGAGTCTGCACCAGATTATGTAAGAATTTCTATATCTACACCAAGTTATGTAGATATATCTGGATTTTTAGAACACAAATGAGGGACTAGTCTCAGCATAGTACACCATAAGTGCATGAGTTTCTGTTTAGTGTTGGAAGAACATTGCTATGTCAGTAATTATAACAGGCTGTATATAAATATATACTTTATTGATAAGAGTATGCATATCAGTTAACATCCACAACTTACATAATTACCCATCACATATGGCATCATACAAAGTACTAGCTTCTGCTCCTTCATGATGACATGAGCAAATCTATGTGACACTACAGTGTAAAATTATGTAAATGAAGTATCCATATGCAACTGACATTATGTCTAAATACATGACACTATGCAGAGTTAGAACACAGGAGTCTAGACCTGAACTTATTTAGAATTATGCATTTATTTTAATATCTTATTTGAAATTATTGAATTGTGTTTTTATATCTAGTGGAGAATTAGGTAAATGTGGTTGTATACAAATAGGATCTTTTGTCTCCAAAATATAAGTATGTGAGTGCCTCTGACCATGGATGCAATTATCATGTGTCATTCTCCTCCCTGTAGACAGTCGTTGAGGCTTAGATATAGGTTTCCACAGTCAATGACAATGCATATGCGTTATATATATAACATCCTGACTGCAGCCTCTCTGCCCTCTTTTTCTCCCACTCCCTCTCCCCACCTCCGCTCTGCCCCCTCAATCCAACCCTCCCCCATATTCGCTCAGAAATGTCACATACTTATATTTTGGAGACAAAAAATTCTATTTGTATACAACCACATTTACCTAATTCTCCACTAGATATAAAACCACAATTCAATAATTTCAAATATTAAAATAAATGCATAATTCTAAGTAAGTTCAGGTCTAGATTCCTGTCTTCTAACTGCATAGTGTCATATATTTAGACATAATGTCAGATGCATATGGAAACTCCATTCACATCATTTTACACTGTAGTGTCGCACAGATTTGCTCATGTCATGAGGCCTCTCATGGGCATCAGCAAAGCATGGCATATAAAGTGGCCTTAAGACTAAGTGCTTCTCCCTGTATTCGGGCTGGGGAGGCAACCCAGTATGAGGAATAGGTTCCCAAGAACCAGTCAAAGCACCAGGGACAGCCTCTGCTCTCATTGTCAGGAGTCCCACAAACAGATCAAGCTACACAACTGTCACATATGTGCAGAGAGCCTAGGTCAGTCCCATGCAGGTTCCCTGGTTGTTGATTCTGACTCCCTGAGTTCCTGTGAGCCAGGCTAGCCATTTCTGTGGGTTTTCCTCTAATGTCCCTGATCCCCTTGGCTCCTACAATCCCCCCTCCCTCTCCTCAGCAGGACTGCCTGAGCTGGGCCCAGTGTTTACCATGGATCTCTGAACCTGCCTGCATCATTCACTGGATTAAGGCTCTCCAACGACAACTGTGACAACCAGGCTAGTCAGTCACCAATCCTATCACAATCTTGTTCAGGGTATGCATCCACTGCCGCCAGGAGTCTCAGCTGGGGCCATCCTTGTAGACTCCCAGAAGTTTCCCTTGCATCAGGCTTCTACCTAACTCTGTTCCTACCTAACTCTAATAGTAAAGCCCTCTATTCCAGTCCTCTTTCTCAGCACTCTCCCCCTCCACCCACTCCCCAACCCCATCCCTTGAGTTTCCATGCTCACCTGCCCCCAGTTCAACCAGGAGATCTCTATTTCCCCTTCCCTGGGAAATCCATGTGTCCCCCTCTTGGGCCTTCCTTGTTACCTAGCCTCTTGGGGTCTGTGGATTGTAACATAGTTATTTTATCCTTTAATTTACAGCTAATACCCACTTATGAGTGACTACATACCATGTTTTTCTTTCTGGATCTGAGTTACCTCACTCAGGATGATTTTTTTCTAGTACTATCCATCTGCCTTCAAATTTCCTGATGTTGTTGTTTCTAACAGCTGAGTAATATTCTATTGGGTAAAGGTACCACATTTTCTTTACCCACTCCTTGGTTGATGGACATCTAGGTTGTTTCCAGGTTCTGGCTATTAAATAAAGCTGCTTTGAACATAGTTGAGCAAGTGTTCTTGTGGTACGATTGAGCATTCTTTAGATATATGTCCAGAAGTGGTATAGCTGTGTCTTGAAGTATCCCAATTTTCTGAAAAACTGCCATAATGATTTTCAGAGTGGCTGTACAAGTCTGCACTTTCACCAGCAATAGAGGAGTGTTCCCCATGCTCCACATTTCTCCAGCAAAAGCTGTCATCAGTGTTTTCAATCTTAGTCATTCTGACAGGTGTAAGATGGTATCACAGAGTCATTTTGATTTGTGTTTCCCTGATGCCTAAGGATGATGAACATTTCTTCAAGTGTGTCTTGTCCATTGGAGATTATCCTGTTGAGAATTCTCTCCTTAGATCTGTACCCCATTTTTAAATTGGATTATTTGATTTTTTGATGTCTAGTTTCTTGAGTACTTTATATATTTTGGATATCAAGCCTCTATCAGATGTGGTGTCCTATTGACAGTGTCCTTTGCCTTACAGAAGCTTTTCAGTTTCACGAGGTCCCATTTATTGTCAATCTTAGTGTCTGTGCTACTGGTGTTCTCTATTATTATTATTAATTAAATTTTTCATTTATTTTATATCCCTATTGTAGTTTCCCCTTCTTCCTCTCCTCCCGTTCCCTCTCCCTACCTCCCCCATCCACTCCTCCTCTGTTTCTGTTCAGAAAGGGACAGGCCTCCAATGAGTGTCAACAATGCATGGCATATCAAGCTGAGGTAGGACTAAGCTTCTTCCTTTGTGTTAAGGCTGGTTGAGGGTCTAGGTTGGTCCCTTGCAGCTGTTGGTCCCCAGCTGTTGGTGCAGAGTCTGTGAGCGCCTATGAGGCCAGGTCAGCTGTTTCTGTGGGTTCCTTTGTTACCTTAATGTCCCTGGCTCATACAACCTTCCTCCGTTTCTTCAGCAGGATTCCCCGAGTTCAGCCCAGTGCTTGGCTGTGGATCTCTGCATCTGTTTCCATAAGTTTGTGGGTTTATATCTGGGTCTTTGATTCAATTCCATTGATCAATGTGTCTGTTTTTATGCCAGTACCAAGCTGTTTTTATTACTGTAGCTCTGTAGTAGAGCTTGAGATCAGGGATGGTGAAACCTCCAGAAGTTCTTTAATTATACAGGATTCTTTTAGCTATCCTGTTCTTTTTTATTATTTCCATCATATTATATCTCTTTCTATAAGTATGCAAAAGTGTTTAGTGTTGATTTCTATAAAATTATGCATGTTTTAAAATTCCTCCTTTACTTTAAATATATTTTTCATTGTTTATGTTGGATGAGCACACCAACAGTTTTTATTAAATGTGCTATTTTGATGTAGTTTTACATCTTGTTTTACAGAAACCCTCTACCCCCTACAGTCCAGAACATTCTGTGTTTCTAGTAAGCCAAGGATGGCAACAATTCTTGGTAGTTGAGTCCTAGGAATCATTTTTGGTGTTTGTTAAGATGATCACATTTCTCTTGTATAATGTATCGTACTTTGTAACTGTTTCATCTATGTTCATGGTGCATCCCATGTTCCTGTGCACAGTAAGATGACCCTCGAATACCCACCCCACTACCTCTTCCACACTGGTAACATGCCAAGCTTCTGTGTTAGGTCCTCTCTCAGCCTCACTTCTACCCACTCTGTAAGTCTGTAAAGACGGGTGCCATGCTCTTGCCCCTACATACACTTCAGAGTGCTTCTGAAAGACATTTTTTTTTATTATTATTTGTGTTCTTTTTTTTTCTGTTAAAAAATGTTCTTTCCTCTTCCCTGTGTCACTGGCTTCACTGGGCCAGGGGTTTGGCAGCTGCCTTTCGGATCTTTCTCTCTCACATTGTGTTTGCACCAACAGGAGATGAGGTAAGGATCTCATTGGGGTTTTGCTAATAAGCCTTCCCAGGGTGCTGTGCATCTCTTGCTGCAGCCTGCTGTCCTACTTCGGCACCTGTGTTAGGTAGACTGGTGACCTGGTTATAGGATGTCACCTGCTGTATCTAGAGATTTCTCTAGTCCCGCCAGGACCCCCAGCCACTCAGACCCAAGTAAACACACAGAGACTTATATTACTTATAAACTGTATGGCCGTGGCAGGCTTCTTGCTATCTAGCTCTTCTATCTTAAATTAACCCATTTCTATAAATCTATACCTTGCCGCATGGCTTGTGGCTTACCAGACTTTATATCTTACTTCTCATGGCGGTGGCTAGCAGCGTCTCCTCACTCAGCCTTCCCCTTCTCAGAATTCTCCTCTCTCCTTATCCCGCCTACACTATACTTCCTGCCTGTCTACTGGCCAATCAGCATTTTATTTATCAATCAATCAGAGCAACACTTTCACAGCATACAGAAAGACATCTCCAGCAACCTGTCCTCCCTTTTGTCCCTCATCTCCCTGTGGTGCCTTTGCCAGGGTTTCAGGTTATTGCTGTGGCCCAGGACTTTCTGGGCAGTAGAACACTAGCAATCCTCCAGTTGTGCTACTCAGGCTACATTTATCTGTACAGATTTTGAGAGGACCAAGCAGATGCCATAACAGGCTGTTCAGTCTTCTCTCAGAGATCAGGCCTCAATTTTAGGTTCCTGAGACTTGAACATGCAGTTTCTGGGAGGGCCATGAACAAAAGACATAGTCCTTGCAGTAGTTCCCTTTCTGCACACACTCTGACTGTTCAAGGTTCAGCCAGTTGTTTACTGTCTGGAACACCTCTCCAACTTAGAGCTATGTGCATGGATCAATGTGAATGTGTGAGGCCAGCCAGCCTCCATGGCAGCTCAAGGACAGAGCCTGGGCCACTGAGTCAGCCCCCACAGTCAGTACGTGCTAGGTCAGCCAGCCTCCATAGCAGCTCAAGGACAAAGCCTGGGACTTGTCCAGGCCTGTCCCCAAATGATAACTGTAACCCCCAGCCAGTAAATTCAAAGGTTACACATCCTCACCCAATCATATGAGGTGAAGGCTTATACCACCCTGTAGCACAAATCTTAAAAGTTCTTATTAATAAAAACAAACCTGGAGCCAGGTATTGGGGTGAATGCTGGAAGATCAGAGAAGCAGAACAAGCCACAGCTACCTCACCTTGCCAGTTCCTTAGCCGATCCTGTTTCCTCAGACTGGAAGCCTCTGAGTCCTCATCCAAATGGATCTCAGCTGAACTGTTGCTCAAAAGCCTAAAAGCTTAACCAGGCTAGTTCCTGGTTTTCACACCTTTTATACCTTTCTGCTTCCTGCCTTCACTTCCTGGGATTAAAGGCTCTTGTTACCACACCTGGCTATTTCCAGTGTAGCCTTGAACTCACAGAGATCCAGACGGCTTTCTGCCTCTGGAATGCTAGTATTAAAGGCGTGTGTGTCACCATTTTCTGGCCTCTATATCTAGTGGCTGTTCTGTTCTCTGAGCCCAGATAAGTTTATTAGGGTACACAATATTTTGGGAAACACAATATCACCACACCACCCTGCTTGCGGTTTTTCTCTTTAAAAATCCCTCACCCTGAGAGCTCGGGGCCATTTACCTGCTGTGCCAGAGTGTTGGACATGGACCAAGTCCAGGCTTGCTTGTTATCAATAAACCCCTGTGTGTTTGCATTGGACACTGGCTCTGTGGTGGTCTTGCTCAAGGGGAGGATCTCCCGATGCAGCCACAACAATTTACCAACATGAAACCATTTAAATTACTACTAACCTCACTGTGCTGGTTCTATACTCCTTTGGTTTTCTGTTGCTGTGTTTTGAGACAGGCTCTCACACTTGCACAGGCTGGGCTTGAACTCACCTACCCTTCCCATGGCCCAACTTTTGGAGTGCTGTGACTATAGGCCTGAGCTACCATGCTCAAAGTTACACTGACTACATAGAGTGAGCTAGGATTATTTTCTCCCCATCAACCTTCTAGAAAATTTGTGTAAGCTCAGGAATGAGCTTTCCTTACAAAGTTGAGGCTCATCTGAAACCATTGTAGATGGATATTCTCTTTGTACTCAGCTGACTGTCCACTTCATATTTGTGATGCAGTGGGACACATCAGCCTTTCTGTTGCTTCTTGCTTTTCATTTTTCAGTAAATTAATCTTTTGCGATCTGTATACATGATCAAGGTTTCAAATTTATTGGTATAAATTCCATATTGTCTACTTAGACCCTCTGTTTTCTTGTGTATTATCCCCAGGCTTCTCTCAGATTCTTTAGATTTCTAAATAATCTACTTTCAGCTTTGATGGTGATTTTCATTTATCTTACATTCTGTTTATCCAACTGTTTTGCCTTTATGTTTCCTTAATTTTCATCCTTTCTTCTTCTTAAAAAGTATTTTGGCTTATAAATTTGCCTTAAAGTGCAGGTGTTACTCCTCATGGTTTCTACGCAGATTTTTTTTCCTACTTTAATGACATTTTTATGTATTCCTTGAGATGTAGTTTGAACATATTTATCCCCTCCCCCAACTCCTCCCAATTGCTCTTGGGAGTGGAGCCTGCCCTGTAGTGTGGTCACCCCTCTGGGGATCTCAGCATTAGAGAACACTGGCTCTCTCTTTGCCAGCAGCTGCTCAGTGCCAACAGCTCCCAGCTCAGGGAGGGGTTCCACGCTCACCTTCCCATACTCCATGCTGGGGTTGCGTCTGCCTTGGGCTTGCACAGGCCTGTCTGTGTGTGCTGTCACAGCCACTGTGAACTCAGATGGGCACCGCCCTGTTGGGTGCAGAAAACACCTTTTCCTGGAGGGTACCCACCACCTCTGGACCTTGCAGTCTTTTGCCGTCTTCTGGGAAGACCCTTGATTCTTGGGGGCAGCGGTGTGAGATGTACTTCCCATTTAGGGCTGAATACTCCATAGTCTCTTATGCTGGAGAGAGGGCCCGGTGGTTCTGAGTGCCTCCTTCTCTTGCGACGTAGTTTTTAAAGTTAGCATTTGATTCTCGTAATTTTCCATTTTCCATTTCCTTCTCTTCTTTAACCCAAGAGTACTTAGGAGGAATATTTTAAATTTCACAAATGTCGTGGATGTTTGTTGCTTTCTGTGCTCTGACTTCTAAAATGCATTGATTGTTCAGGTGGGGCCTGGGCAGGCTGTGGACAGCAAGAGGTGTGAGTATTTTGTCGAAAAATCCTTTGCTGCCCCACATGTGATCAACTTTTATATAGGTTTTCATTGATTAACAAAATGTATTTTTATTTCTCCTGTGTCTTCAAAATTTCTACAGTTCTGATAGTAAGAGAGGAAGATGTGTTTCAGTGCCCATTAAGATGGAGAATCTGCCACATTCTCCCAGCTTTATAGGCCTTTGCTTTCCATTTCTGAGGCTATGTTAAATGGTACAACCAGATTAAGAATCATCTTCCTGGGGGTTAAAACTTTTATCACTGGGTAGGGAATCTTTCTGTGTAACGTCTATGTTATCTGATGAATGTTGGCGTGTCTGTCTAGTTATCTCTGCTCTCTTTTGGTTTATTAGGATCCAGCGTGCCATTTTTTATCCATTTATTTTCTCATTGTTCACGTCTTTCTCTTTGGGGTATACTGTTTGCAAACATCTTATAGCCAAATTTTATTATATTTATTCCACTCCATCTTCACCTTTTAAATGAGTTTAGTCCATTTACATTTATCATTACTATTCTGTGTTGATATGTTTACTGTTTCTTCTATTTTGCTGTTTTTCATCCTTTTTATGATATTTTATGATTCCTCCCCCATTTGCTTTTATTTTTAAGTGCACATTTATTTTCTGATGCCATTTTCTCAACCCAAATGAGCTAGATTTTATTTATTTTACATCTATTTTAGACAGCCATCCTTAGGACTATACTATGAATAATTAATGAACTCTAAAATTTTTCTCAATACAGGATTTCTAATTTGACAACAATTCTTCATTACCATTCTTGAGTATGGTCCTAAGTCATTTTGTAATGCTAAATGACCTCGAAACTTTCTGTCTGAAGATCTTCAGTCTCTTTCTTTCTCACATTGCAGATCCGTTATGATTTGATGGTGAGGGGGACTCTCTCATGTTCCTTCGCTTCCTCTAAAGGAGCCTGAGGAGACAGCTTCTGCCAGGAGCACTGTACCACAGAGGAGGCAATACTTCTTAACGTGGATGAAGGGGGCAAGGAATCTATTGAAAAGCAGCAGATATTGCCTGTGCCCACATTTCACTTGTCAGAGGAAGTCCAGTGAAGTCCAGCTTTCCCACAGAGAGGCTCTGCAGATATTCCCAAAGCAGTCCGACTTACTGTCCTACCCTTTTACTCACAGGGAACCCACTCTTCACTCTTCCAGAACAAACTATGCCAGACTTCACACAGCCTCTGCATGGGCCTCAGAGCTCGGGATCTACTGTGTATCTTCTTTTCTCTCTCAAGTGTCCTAGGCATGAAGAGTTCTGTGAAATCAAAGCACACTATAAACATCTACACTCAGAAAGAGCTCGACTCATAGCAACTCGTCTTCCACAGTAAATCTGAAAGCATTGCACAGATAGCTAAAGAACCCCCTTCTCCGGAGTTGGAGATTATCTCTTCTTTGGTTCTAGGTCCATTGTCCCTAAAGCCTCTTCTCTGACTTCTGGGAGGTCCTTGCTGTCCCATGATTCTTCTCCACCTCCTTTAAAGACATTATTGTAAAGACTAAGCCCCCGACTAGGCCTAGTGATGTCTGCTCATCATCTTAGCATGTGGGAGGCTAAGGAAAGAAGATTGTCATAGTTTTAATGCAGCTTGTACTAGAATAGAGAGATTCTATCAAAGCAAAAGAAAATGAGCAAACAATCAAAACCAAATAACCAGACAACCAAGCACGTAAGAATGTGACCCCCTTGGGAACCAAGCATCTTTCTCAAGCCTGCCTCCTATTCATAGACTGTGAGGGAAGAGTTAACTCAGTTTTGTTCAGTCAGAATCTTTTAGTTAAGGCTAATGGTCCAGGGACTGTGTCACCCACAAAAACTTCAGGCTTTTACCTATCTGCTTTGTGGTTGGCTCCATGTGCAAAGAGCAATGTCCCAAGTTATTTCCGAGGCATGGATATCTGCAGCCCAATGGACTTCTGTGGAAGAACCAAGTCTGTAGCCTCAGCTCAGTAAGTCCTTATGCCCAACCTGGTTTATTCACTAGGGATTCCCTTGTTCATAGATTTTAATCTCAAAGTTATCAGGTGTAAAATATCATGGCTTTATTCCAAAGCCAAACTTTGAAGTTCTTCCTCTTGAAAAAAAGATTGAATATAGATAAAATTATATGAGCAGTCTTCTGCATTGTTTTCCTTCTTACTGATTTCTTATATTTGCCACATTAATATTCTATATATATACATATGTATGTGTATATACATATATGTATGCATATACATATATTTGCTTCTTTCTGGCTTGCTTCATACACATCTATCCAAACATATGGATATTATTGCTAAACCACTCAAGAGTAAGTTACAGTGATATTAAATCTTAGCCATTACACATAGAATGAAGGCACTTTCCTATAACCGTGTCATAACAATCCAGTTCAGACAATTTAACATAGCTATAACAGTCTGATGTATTATATAATTTATATTCATATTTGTTCAATTATTCCAACAGTGCCATTTACTATTCTAACCCAGGATCACAGACTGCATTTAATTGTCATATTTCTTTAGTGTCTTTGTCTTCAAGGATTTTGAGATTTTTTCAGAGTATAGGTCACCTGTTTTGTTGAATACCCATCAATCAAGTTTTGTCTGGTGGTTTTAGCATTCTTACAGCAATACTGCCTGAATGAGGTTGAGTCTTTCCATCAGTACATGGAAGGGTGCTAAGAATGTTCACCGATACTGAAAAGCACTTAATATTAATTAGCCTTTTGTTATTCAAAAGATTAGCTATGGGTACCAGATGTACCTCTCAGTTTATACTCCTATAATTCCTAGACTCCTGTTCCTTTCACTTCTGCAAGCTGGCACCTCTTTTATGAGTGTACTTCTTTATTCTGGTGCCTTGGACATAGCCAGTAACAACTAAGATTTGCTGTTAGCACCTGCTTCTCATTATCTTTGTCTAAAGCCATCGGTTCACTTGCTACATCATCGGCTCTCCAGGTTACTAGGGAAACAGTTTGACCAGATGCTTCACTACTGTATAAGAGGCACACCATTTTTCAGCTTCTACCTATCATATGCCACTGCCTGGTTCTGAAGCTGATGCCATGTGTCTTGGGTTCCACTGCCCGAGTGGCCCTTAGTCCTGGTGTCTCTATCTGCATCCTTCACCTTAAGTGAAGATATGCTGTGGTATGAAAAGAGTGTTGGATGTTCCATCTACATATTTTAAAATTAATACAACCCAAAGACCGTAGAAGTTGTGAAAGGATGCTCTGATAGACTTTTTGAGAGAGTTTGGCCTCTGTGCCATTATATTAAACAATTTTATCAGTTAGAGTCTATCCTAAGAAATATTTGAATTTATTCACAGAGTGTATATGCAAAATTACTAATTTAGCACTGTTAAGTATGGTGAAAATCTGGAAAACACTTGAAGAGCTCTCTGTGGGGAGATGATAAACAATGGTGCAATCACATGATGGGATACGTTCATGGGCATGAAACATAATACTACATCCCTGTGTGTTCTACAACATCAGCTTTTCTATATCTTGGGTTCAGTAGAAATGTAGAAAGCAGTGGAAGTGTGCAGACCTTTAATATAATTCCCCTTGAATGAAAACAAGAACAAAACACACGTATTTCAACACATACAGAAAATGTAAATGAAATATGATCAGGGACAGTGTGCAACAGGTAACTAAGCCACGTTTGCTTCTGTAGAGAAAGGTGGAAAGTGGGGGTGGAGGCTGGTCAAAGGAGATAAAAATATTTGATTCAATATATGACTCCTGTTTGGTAACACATATTTTATTTTATTGCTTAGATTAATAAATGAAGTAAGTTACACAGTGTGCCACAGAAGTTCATAATGATGTATAAAAGCCACAAGAAGCTTAAGGTGACAGAGAAAGAATGGGGAAGGGGCAGAGTGCTCATGATCACTGCCATTATACAGAAAATAAACATCAATTCATCGTTCAATGATTGCTGCAGATGGAATGGGATACTTGTGGGATGTAATTGATTTCACAGTCATGGGGCTTGGGGGTGTAAATCCAAAGCTTCATAAAATCAAAAGATATTTCATCTTGATGGATTTTCATCTAGAAGTGTCACAGACAGCTCTAATTTCTTATATAAAGTGACTGTATGTTGAAGGGTATAATTGTTAGGTTGAGCACTGGTAACTGGACAAGCTCCTGGGAGCACCTGGGTTTGATTATTGCTTTGCTTTACTTTCAAACATATTCTGGCGCCGGTGAGAGGGTGGTATCCACTATGCCTGACTCACCCAGACTTCAACAAGCAGAGCACCATCTTAAAAACTTTCAGCCCAACTACTGAGTTTTCTAGGTTCCCAAGAAGTTGAGAAGACGGAAGTACTGGGTTTTAAAGCAAGCACACACAATCTGCCCTACTTCTAAAGGCCAAAGGAAGTCACCTGACATGTGTGGGATGCATGAGCCTCTTCTGTGACTAGAACCAAGGGATTACCAGAAACATGTTGTACAATGCTCATGTTTATTACAGGGAGACACCCTCACCTATTAGGGAAATGCCATATGTGGATTTTGAAAAACAAAATTCTTTTTCAAGCCTTGGGCTAAGTTCCATAATGGTCTGTGATGCCGTTCTGAACTGACAATAAACAAATGTAACCCTGAAATTAACACAGTTTTAGGAAAGTGTGTGTTCATTTGTGTTCACTCAGATTCTGACACAGAAATTTTAGTGCAGGTACTTATCTGGGATGTAAGGACACCTGTAGGGGCATAAAGGTATCAGAGAGAAAGGAAGGAGACTCTAAAGAGTGTAGTAGATTGAAAATAACCCCGATTATTGGAAATAAGTCTATTTCCCTACCCCTTGAATCCTGGCTCCTGTGACTTCTTTGAGTTAATGAATTGTTGTAATGTCTTAGTTTATATTTTCTGTCAAAAACAGATTAAGGGAGAGAAAGCTTCATTTGGCTTCAATTCCCAAGGGGACACAGTCCATTGTGATTGAGAAGACATGACCGCAGGCAGGGGAGGCATGACCGCAGGAGCAGAAGACTAGTTGGTCACATTGCATTAGCACTCAGGAAGCCGAGTTAACTGGAAGTGGAACTTGGATATACAGCCTCAAAGCGCACCCTTGTGACCCATTGTCTCTAGCAAGTCTCTATCCTCTAAAGAGTCCACATCCTTCCCAAGTAGTGTCACCAGTGGGGGGATCCAGTGTTCATACACAGGAGGCTATAGTGGACATTTCCAACTTCAGACAGCTATAGGCAGCTATAGTGGTTTGAATAAGAATGGCCCCTTATATGCTCATACATTTGAATGTTTGGGTCCCAGCTGATGGATGGTTTAGGAAGGAGTAGGATGTGTGACCTTGTTAGAGGAGGCATGTCATTGTGAGTGAGCTTTAGGTTTTCAAAAGCCCACACCAGACCATCTTGCCATCTCTGCCTCAGCTTTTGAATCAGATGTAAGTTCTTAGCTACTGCTCTAGATTGTTCCTGCCTGCCTGCTACCATGCTCCCTATCATGATGGAAACGGACCAACCCTTTGAAGCTGTAAGCAAATCCCCAATTAAATGCTTTCTGTTACAAGTTACCTTGGTCATAGTGTCTCTTCACAGCAACAGAATAGTAACTAAGATGGCAGAGGTACTGGGACGAGCTCCCTAGGGACCTTGTTATTTAACCCCTTGTCTTTGGAAGTGCTCTGAGAGCATTGTGGAAAGAATCACATACCAGCCTCTTCTAGGGTGAGACCATGTAGAACACAAATGAGTCATTCTAGCTAGAGGTACCCATGGAAACCTGCAGCCACATTATCCTCCAACTGACAGTAACAAAATAACTAACCCCAGATGGAACCAAAAGAAATGCCCTGCTAAGCTCAGCCAAAATTGCTAACCCACGGAACACAGGCAAATAAAGTAATCATGCCTTCACTGCTGACAGCAGATGACCTGAGTTTTCTACGCAGGAAAACTGTAAAATTGTAGAAAGTGTGATCCCACCCAAGGGTAAGGGAAGTGGGGTACTGACTCACCAGCTCCTGAGGATCGCCCATGGAGAAATGTCCCTGATGTGAATTATCTAGCTCTATTTGCCTGTTATATGACAAGCTAAATGTCTTCTCTGGTCCTGGAAAGAAATTCACAATCAAAATATTCAGGTCCTGGCCGGTGACAGCCAACCAGAATACAATGAAGGGTTTAAAGAACAGGAGCTGAACATGGAGAGGAAAAGGTACTAGCCACTCACTAAATAGCTGTAACAGAAGTGAGGCCCTAGTACAGGGAAGCCATGTGGATGGACAGATGATGATGATGATAGATAAATAGACAGACGTGGACAGACAGATGGACAGATAGATAGATACATAGTTACATAGGTGGATGGATGGATAGATGGATAGATACATAATAGATAGATAGATAGATAGATAGATAGATAGATAGATAGATGATAGATAGATATATAGATAGATAGGTATGATAGATAGATATGATAGATAGATAGATAGATAGATAGATAGATAGATAGATAGATAGATAGATAGATGGATAGATAGACAAATAAACAGACAGATAGATAGGTAATCTCTGTTTAATATACTTCCTCAGCTCAAGGCCATGCCCTTGGGATGAAGATTATATTCCTCTAGGGATGCTCAGGGATGCCAGAATTCAATATCTGAAGACAGGCCCTCATCTCTCAGTCTTCGGAAGACAGAAGTCTGACACTGACACCCGCACCAGTTAGCAAAGCCAGAGGGCTAGTCACATGGGCCTAAATGTTATTTGGTCCTTTGATGCTGTTCTCCCAGCATGTCTTGGCCTTGCAGAAGATTCTAGATTTTTCTTTGGACAAGATGCAGTATGTACTGCACTCTCCTCTCTGTTGCAATAATAACTGAATAAATCAGTCTCTGCCACCTTTAATCCTATCTGGCGTTGCTTGTATTTGAAAGAAGAGCCTGGGGAACAAGCAGCTTGGTTACACACTACCAATTTGGCATTTTTCCACTATTTTCATTCCACTAGATGTCAGAAGTCAGAAGATTGCTGATATGGCCTCCAGAGACCAGCCTGCATGACAGCGTAAGGTGGGCATGGTGAGGAATAGGTGCTAGAGGGAGATATAACCTGTATTCATTTGGAACTATGTGTGACTATAGTTCCTCCCACCCAGAGTCCTTCACTTGATTGCCTGTTGAATGACAAATCCATGTACAGAGTTTATATTTCTCCATCATTATTCTTAAGAGTGTTATATGCTTACTGGAGTTTGAGATTCTTAGTAGAATTAAGAGATAGGCGTAGAGACTTGCCCTATACTCCCAGTTCTCACATTCCCTCAAGTTGCTGTTTTAGGTTCTTTTGCTGTGGTGCTTCAGTTAATGAATGAACACCAACACCATTATCATAGAAAGTCCACAACTTACATTGGGATCCTCTCTTGGTATGTGTGTTCTGTGGGCTTGTACAAGTGTAAAATAATACACATCCACCGTTGCTGTGTATTTCACCTGCCCTAATGCTTTCCCTACTCATCCATTGGCCCTACTTAATCTCTGGTGACTGCTCATATTTTAACTGTCTCCATGGTTTTACCTGTTCTAGATAGTCATGTAATTCAAACCACACAGTACAGAGCTCTTTCAAATGGCTTCTTTTGCTGAGTAATACACATTTGAATTTATTTCATTTCTTCTCATAGTCTGGTAGCTCATTTCTTTCTAGTGTTCAACAGTATTGGATTATTTGCATATGCCACAGCTGATGTATAGCCTACAGAGTGACATCTTTTTGATTCTAAGTTTTGGTGATCATTTGGAAGAAGGTTATTTACTGGAGCAGGGATGACGAGTCAATGGGTACACCACTGCAGAAAATGACACTGCAGCTCCCAACAACCACGAATTGCCATTAGTCTCTCAGGGAGATCCCCTCTCGCACATTTTGTAGAGTTTTGAATAAGCACAGGTGGGGAGGTTCTGCGCGGTAAATACGTTCAGCTCTTTCAGGAACTAACAAGATATTCAGTTGCCACAATGTGTAATCAGAGTGTGCTTAGTTGTCTAAGCTGCCAAGCTGTCTTGCATAGTAGCTCTACCAGTTTGCATGCCTACTGGGAATGAATGATGGTTCCTGTTCTCCACGCCTTGGCCAACACGTGGTGTTTACTGCTTTATGAACTTTGGTCATTCTGGTAGGTGTGTAGTGTTATTGTATTGCCACACACTTCTCTCTTTTTGTGCACATGTATTTGTGTGTGCCCATGTGTGTGTGCCTACATGTGGAAGCCAGAAATCAATCTTTGCTGCCTCTCACTCTCCACCTTCTTTCTTTCTTTCTTTCTTTCTTTCTTTCTTTCTTTCTTTCTTTCTTTCTTTCTTTCTTTCTTTCTTTCTTTATTTATTTATTTTTGAGTCATGGTCTCTCACTGAGCCTGGAGCTCACCTCTTCAGCGAGATTAGCTGGCCAGCTCCAGGCATCTGTCTGTTTCTACTTCCACAGCACCGGGGTTATAGGCATGTACCACTGCGTTTGGCTTTTTCCCAGGAGTTCTTGGGAATCGAACTCAGGGATTTATGCTTACATGTGGCAAGCCCTTTACTGGCTGAGCTGTCGCCCGAACCCTCTCCCTGCTTCCCTCTGCTTGTCTTTCCCTTACTTTTGTGGTTGTCACCCTCTTTCTCTTTAGCCTTTCCAGATCTCTGTCTTTTATGGTCATCTTGACGTCATTTTCCTCGCCATTTAGCCTCAGAGCTATTTCTCCGTGGTATATAACTGACTAGCAAGAAATAAGAATGATCAGAATTTTTAAGCTAGAGGATACCGTAAAATTAGCAAATATAATCTCCAGTTTTCCTGTGGTGTGCCTTGCACAAGTCACCCAGCATACTGACTATGTTGGGCCAATGTTCACATATCAAATTTACCTTTTATGTAGGAATTAAAATGCTTGAGAGACAAGTGTTAATGATTGGTCAGCATGTTCATTTTATTTCATATTTCTGAGTTTTCCATCCTCAGGATTCACCTATTGATCATGTAAATCAGCTCATGGGGTATGGAATGTGTTTCCTCTGCATGTGTCAGGTTGTAGATGCTCAGGAGGGTATAATCTGCTTGCCTGTGTAACGTCTCACCTTGAAGGAACATCTTGTCTCACATCTATGACAACTGACCTCTCCCTGCTTGAAAAGTGAGGTCAGAACAAGGCCAGAGCTCTGCACTCCATCCTTCAATCAGTCTCTTTTCACTCTAATACTATTTCAGAGATGCAGCTTCGTGGTACTGGACTTTATTTTCATAAAGATGGAGCAAACTCCTTCCTTCATGAACCACAATCCTTCCCAGACCACAAGGGTGAACTCTTGTCTGAAAGCAGCGGCCATCTATTGTGATGGACTGAACCACTCGACTCATGTAATCCCCTTACAGAGATGCATTTATACTTCTCTCATTACCTAATGCCTCACTTGTCACTGAGTGATCAACTTTCTCTCATTCTGGAAAGACCCAATACTATTGAAAGATGCTACATCATCGTTGGAAATACTAGCCCACAATCACCCCCTCAGTGGAAGGTCTTCAGTTTCCTCTCAAAACCGAGGTCTAAATTTCCTACTAAGCTGAGAAAGGAGGCTCCTGGTTTTGGAAACATATGTTTATTTTTAATAAAACATAAATTCTCTCAAATGCATTCAACAAGGTGTTCATAGATTCAGACAATACATCATGCTAAGATCTTGAAAATAAGTTTGTTGTAAAAGGGAACTAAGCAGAGATCCATTCACATAGTCATGGAAGCTCATTGCACCACTGAGGTTTCATGAATTCTTCTTGAAGTTTAGATATTTCTTTTTGTAGAGATATTTTTTATGTAAAGCAGTTTGGAATTTAAAAAAATCAATATTTCATTTATGATTCATGTTTTGCTAAAGCGGATAATGTAGTTCCTTAATGGATGGAAATGGATCATGGCAAGGAGGTCAGAAAGCAATCGCTGTCATTAATAATACACATCCTACAAGGTAATCGACAGACACTGAGTGGGTGACTCTAGAATATTTCTGCAGGGGTTTGGTATACAGGACGAATACAAAAATAGCAGCTGGTTTTAAGAACAGCATGCATCAGAGAAGCATACATATTTGTGTGAATATTGTTAAGTCTTTGCCTTCATCAAATAGTTCTTTTATTCAGAAGCAGTAAGCAGTTAATTATAGAACCACATGTGATTAGAGAAATCAAGAAGAGAAAATGGGCTGGACTCCCTGACTGCAGGAGGTAGTGGGAGTGGCATTCAGTGCTGCACGGCTCACTGTTGTGTTCTGACTGTTTGGAGTTCATGCTCCCGAATGTTTTCCTTTCCAGCAGTGCCATCAAGTCCAGTTTGGAGAAACATTTCCCTGATGAATAGGACCAATATGGGAAGTTTCCTCCTGTATCTAACACTTTCCTATGGCTGTAATAAAATGTGATGAGCCGGCTATTGATAGAAAGAGAAGTTTATTTTGGCTTATGTTTCCAGAGGGTTAGAGTCCATAGTGGTAGGGACAGCAAGGAGGCAGAAGCAGGAAGCTGAGCTCTCACATTTGGAACCACAAGTATGAAACAGAGAAAGCAATCTTCAAGAAGGTGGGGACTTTTAATCTCAAAACCCACTCCCAGTGACATACTTTCTTCAGCAAGCCTGCACCACCTAAACTTCCCCAAACAATGCAACCTATTGGGGACCAAGCATTCAAACATTGGAGACGCTGGGGGACATCTTGCATTAAAACCACCACACTTATTCAATGTATATTTGATTGCACTTGATCTGCATGATCCTGGAAACTACATGGGATTGTGTGTGGCTAGATTTATGTCAACTTGACACCAGCTAGAGTCGTTTTGGAAGAGGGGACCTCAACTGAGAAAATGCCCCCATCAGGTTGTCCTGTAGGCAAATCTGTGGCATATTTTCTTGATTAATGGCTGATGTGGGAGGTCCCAACTCACTGTGGGTGGTGCCATCCCTGTGCTCATGGTCCTGGCTGTTATAAGAAGGCAGGTTGAGTAAACCACGAGGAGCAAGCCAATAAGCAACACTCTTCCATGGTCTCTGCATCAGCTCCTCCCTCCAGTTCCTGTCCTGACTTTCCTGGCTGATGGACTACAAGCTGTAAGGTAAAATAAGCCCTCTGCTACCCAAGTTGCTTTTGATGACAGTGTTTTATCACAGCAATAGAAACCCTAACTGGATGGATGGTTAGTGAATATTCATTTTACAGAGGAGACTGAGACCAAGGGCTGGACAATGGTTGACTTGGGGTCTTGAAATCCATAAGGATTGACTTTGCAGGACACTCTTAAGTCTTTTGATCCCACATCTACATTTCCTTCTATTCATTGGCAAAGCAGCACGGGTTAAGAGGTGAAGGCATATGGTAGGATTCTATTGCCAACCAGTCGCCTTTATTTTACATTTTTACTTATTTTGAGTGTTCCCACTTCCCTTGGTGATAAGTTCAAATCCATTCCATGCATGATTATCCAGTGACATCTTTGCTAGGAGCCTGAACCTGACCAGGGTGGAGGTATTTCCACTGTATAACTGTCAAGTGTGGTAAGTCAGGGCTGTGGTCTGGAGAACAGGAACAAGATGTTCCCTTATTCCATTCCCTTGTCTCAGATGGCATATTTGTGCCTAATTCTTTATATTTGCAAAATTCTTTCCCTGTAACGTGTCCTCTGAGTACTTTACAGCATCTCTAGATCACTTTCAGTACTGAACATGTCATAATGCTGTGTAAATAGTTGTTATAACGTCTCATTTAGGGAATAATGACCAGAAAAAAAAATCTGAATATTTTCAGGAGAGTTGTAACCATTTTTAGTAAATAGTTTTTACCCATAGGTAGTTGGCTCTGTGGAGATGGAACCTGAAAATATAGAAGGGTGAGAATATAATACATGTGTGTATGTATATGTATTTATACATACATATACTATGCATATTATTACATATGTGCATACTAGGATTGCATGTTCATATAATTTAGTTTTTTTCACAGTCAGCCCTCCCCAAAACTTCTTTTTTTCTTGTGGTAAATTATACACAAGTTAAAGTTTTTATTTGGACCAGTGTAACTGTACAGATTAATATCATTACATGCATTCATGTGGTACAACCACTGTTACTATCCCTCTCCAGACATTTCTTTATCTCAAACTGAGACCTTGTACCTTTTAAACACTAACTTCTCATGCTGGTTGTGGTGATATTGTGTTCCCCAATATATTGTGCACCATAATAAACTTATCTGGGGTCAGAGAACAGAACAGCCACTAGATATAGAGGCCAGAAAATGGTGGCACACAAACCTTTAATCCTAGCATTCTGAAGGCAGAGATCTGTCTGGACCTCTGTGAGTTCAATGTCACACTGGAAACAACCAGGCATGGTGACACACGCCTTTAATCCCAGGAAGTGATATCAGAAAGGCATATAAGGTGTAAGGACCAGGAATTAGGCCTGGCTAAGCTTTTAGGCTTTTGAGCAACAGTTCAGCTGAGATCCATTCGGCTAAGGACCCAGAGGCTTTCAGTTTGAGGAATTGGCAAGATGAGGTGGCTGTGGCCTGTTCTTTCTCTCTGATCTTTCAGCCTTCACCCCAATACCTGGCTCAGGTTTGATTTTATTAATAAGACCTTTTAAAATTCGTGCTACAGCTAGTTACTCCCATTCTGTATCTTGTTCTCTATGAACTTGACTACTGTAGGAACTAAATGTTAATGAAATTATGAAACATAATTTATTTTGTGTTTTATTTATTTCTCTTAATATAATGTCTTCATGATGCATCCACATGCCAGATTTTTTTTAAAAGATAGGTCTCACTGTATAATCCAAGGTGGCCTGGAACTCACAGAGTGCCTGTAAGTGTCTCCTGGGTGTTGGGTGTTGGGATTAAAGGTGTGCACCACTAAAAATTTCATGTTTAAAGCCTGAAAAGTATTTCATCCCATTGATAATGTCATGTAGACTATATAAAATAAAATATACATAACATTTAAAAAGGGATGGACATGGGCTCATACATTTGTTTGTCAATGGACATTTTGTTTCTTTCTACATCATGGCTGTTTTGAGTGACACCACTAGGAACAGTGATGTAAACATTTATCCAAGTCACTGCTTTCAAGCATTCCCTGTCCACATGCAGCGTCTGAACTGCAGGATCGTGGAATCCTTCACTTAAACTTTCCTTGTGGGCTGTGCAATCTGCGTCCTGACTAGCACTGTGTGTGTATTGTATATTGTTTTATATCTAAGTGTATCTCTATAGATTAACTACATTGAGAACTTTTAAAGGGTGAAAAAAACATGAATTAAGACAAATAATTGAAATGATTTTAAACTGCATGCCTTGGCCCCTCACTAAATATTATCAATCATTAAAAGTAATAATGTTTTTGAAAACATGCATCAGTTTTGAAAGAACTGGTTAATCTTTGTGATGTGCTATTCAAGGATAATGGTTTCAGTTTAGTGTGATACTTTGTTATAATGCTGGTTGTGGTAGTTTGAATGTAATGGGCCCCTGTATACTCATAGGGAGTGGCACTATTAAGAGGTGTGGCTTTGTTGGAGTAGGTGTGGCCTTGTTGGAGGAAGTGTGTCACTGTGGAGGTGGGCTTTGAGCTCTCCTGTACTCAAGCTACTCCCAGTGCCACAGTCAACTTCTTGTCACCTTCTGATCAAGATGTAGCTGGTACCATGTCTGCCTGCACGCCACCATACTCTCCACCATGATGATAATGTATTAAACCTCTAAATGGTAAGTGAGTCAATTAAATGTTTTCTTTATAAGAGTTGCTGTGGTCATGGTGTCTCTTTACAGTAATAAAACCCTAACTAAAACACTGGTCAAAACTGTGACGGTCTTCATAAGACTTCATGTGTGTGTGTGTGTGTGTGTGTGTGTGTGTGTGTGTGTGTGTTGGTGTGTTGGTGTGTGGTATGGGTGTGTATACACATATGTATGCAGTTACTCACATACATGTGCACACACGTATGGGCTATCTGCTCTGTGCTTTATACCCTTGAGAAGGGGTTGCTAATTGAATACTACGTTCCCAGTTTTTTCCCCAGAATAGTTGCCAGCAAGTCCCAACTATCCTTCTGTCCCTGAGGGCTAATGCTGGGCTTACGGCAGGTGTGATGACTCTTGCCCTTTTGAACATGGAAACCAGCATGTTCTTCAGGCTAGTGTAGCCAACTTACACTTTGGAGGCAGCTCTCAAACCCTGAGAGACCGACAGATTTTTAGGGAAGTAGTGTGTGTACTTTTGAGCCAGCTTATGGAACCAGGTTCCTTCTTTGTAATATTAGCAGGCAATGGGGTAAGCTAACTCTTGAGAATTTGGCCAGTGCATTCCCACTGCTGCTCTTAACATAGTCACATGCTGCTGTGTTTTCACTTAATCCGAGGGTTTCAAAGCCCACTAAAGCTCTTTAGCTTTGAACTGCCAAAGCTGCATTTCCACACGTCCAGAGTCTGCAGATCTGAGTGTTCTTATGGACAGCATGCTTGTGTCATAGTTAGGAGCCAAATTACATAACAAGGAAATGTTTCCCAGTGTCAGATCTTGAAATGTCCCCTAAATTACATAAGATTCTCCCCTGCAGTATTTACCTTTTCATGTGCTGTTAAAACCTTATTCCTTTGAAGGAGCAGATGAAAGGAGCATGTGCATTCTAACACCTGTCAGCAAATGTGCTGAGGGTCATTTATCGCCACTAAAGTTAGCAATTTTGGAGCATTCATCTTCTAAAAATAAAAATGATTATGCATTTTTAATTTAGAAAATTCTGTAAGTACACTCCTGTAATGCAATCAAAGAGTCACAATATGCATGCAGCACATATGTATGAACAGACCGTGCAATATACATGTAAATGGCTATATCCATCAACCAACTGTCCCTACTTACATAGGGATGTATACTGTAGGAACACACAGATATCACCCACACAATTATATATATAACATAAAATATAATTCTTTTAATGCAATCTTATAATCAGAAATATGTAATACCAAAAATGAAAATAAATCTTATATAAATATCCCTAATACTTTATGTATGCATATGTATTCCTTTATATAATATTGCAGCTCTCCATATGTATTTGCATAATCTTGTACATAATATAATCTTGTGATTAACTGGATTGACACTCACTCTGTGCATAGGCACCACTTAAAACCCTATTATGACTAATGTGCTTAGCAAACGCGAACATAAATCACATGTCAAATCACAAGGGATGAGCAGTGTCCCACTGAGCCTGCTCCTGGTGGAATATCAGTTCTAGCAGGATGCTTTGAAGACAGGATTGTCATGTGGCTAACTCAGGGCGCCAGAACCTGAGTTTACATGCTAGGCTAGCTCAAGTTTTTAATTTCCTTACATTAAACAAAATAGTGCCCTGGAGTACTATTACTTTCTACACTCTAATGGCTTGTCCGACAGCTGTCTGAGTTCAGCATCTTACCCTCATCTGCTCGGTTTTACGCAACAGAAGTGTCCCACTGAGGCAGTATTCGTCAACATTTAAGATAAGAAATTGATCAATGCAACCAAAGGAAACTACAGCCTGGTGGGGAGAAGGATTTGAGAAAGGAATCCAAACCAGAGTGGACACTGGGTGGGGCAGCAATCAAGTGGAGAGACTGAGTCTGTGGCTGAAGTGTGATGTCTGACGTTACCCTAGCTCTGCACCTAGCAGCTCTGGCTTTCATAGCTAACACTGTGATACGGGGCCCTCAGTCACTGCTGCAGAAATAGGCTTGGGAAAGCTTCTGTAGCCTGCTGAGCACTGGAGGCAATGTCAAGCCTTGGTCTTGGCTCCAAGGCAAACCTTCTTTATACCCACTATGCTGATTTCTCCAGCAAAATTGCACTTTTATATAAAAAAATCAAATTAATACAAGTTAGAAAGTTGCTAGTCTATAAAACTGACGAACATGCAGGAAATGGACAGAACCAATTAACTCCCGTGACTAGGGCAAGGGCAGGGATACACAAACTCAACGTTCCTGGGAGATACTTCAAGCACATACAACAAACCAACTCTAAACTGTATGTCTGTCTTTAGGACTCTAGTCTGAGAAAATAATTCTGTGAAATTCACACTGAAAATGCTTCATAGAACCCTTATTAAAAATCATCAAGCATTAGAAATAACTTAGATTTGCAAAGCTAATTATATAGATTAGTAAACAGTGCTAGATTTTTGCTATTACTAACAGAGGTCTAGAAAAAATGTTATATAACTATGCTATATTAAGTGAGAAGAACAGAAAATTATGTATAGAATAATCACAACATTGTAATTATAAATATCTGTATTTTATATGTGCACACACATATATGTATATACACTGGAGAAAAATATGCTATGCAAATAACAGGATGATTTCTGCTTTCCTAATTTTAATTTACTGTGCAATTAAAGGTAATAATGTTAAAATGTAATAGTTTAAGAAAAAGTTGATGGGTCTAAAGCAGCAGTTTTCAACCTATGGGTCAGGACTCCTTCTTCACCCCTTTCATGGAGGTCGTGCAAGACCATCAGAAAACATAGATATTTACATTACAATTCATAACAGAAGAAATAATAAAGTTACGAAGTAACAATGAGAACAATTTTGTGGTTGGGGGTCACCACAACATGAGGGCCTGTAGTAAAGGACTGAAGCATTAGGAAGGCAGAGAGACCAGAGTTCAAGTGTGAGGAAGAATTCAGGTTGCCACAGTTTCCCTCTCTGTCGTGTGGGCATAAGAGCCTCTTATAGAGATGTAAGCCTGTGGGTCACAGAGGGCATTGAAAGAAATTCTATTCCCTTTTCTTCCTTCACTTTCTATAGGAGAACATACAAGAATGACTTGGAGGCCAACCTACCTGGCACCCTGCCCTTCTAATTAAGAAGAGTGGCATGCCGTGCTCCTGAAGTCAGAACACTGGATTCTGAAGTAGCATAAGTAGTTGGTAGCTGGCCTGCAGATGAGTCTACACTCTCTCCATCTCCTTTAATGGTCCTCTTCCACAGAGTGGCCCTGGCAGTCTGAGGACACACTATCCAATCCGAGGCAGTATGCTAACCAATCACGGCCATAGGCTTCCACTATGTAAGTGGTTGCTCACGTGCAATAAAGCTGGCCCTGTTCCCTGAAACCATCTCTGGAGTGGTTCATGTCCCTGTCCCGTACATGGCTGTCTTGACCAGGGGATGCCCCTGCAACTTTCTAAGATCAATCATGAGAAGTTTGGTGTCTTGGGGCATGGTGAAAGCACAGAGGCATTTGAGCCCCTCTTAACCCTGGGGAGATTTTAAGAACAAGCTGAGAGAAACAATTACAATGCTCATTCCTGGAAGCTGAATTCTTTGAAAGTTTCACTAAGGAAGGTTATGACTCCCTTTAGCACGACTCATGATCCTCAATCTTCTTCAGAGTCTGCTTATATGTAGATAGAAGAACAGGTTTAGGAATCTATCAGAAATATACCATGCCTAGACAGGCCCATATATGCAAAGTTTGCAAAGCTGGAGACTCACAGGCGTTCTGGCACTTCCGTGGCCTCAACTTGTGCAGGTCAGGCGATGTGGCCAACACTAAGGAAAAAATGAAAGGACAGTGTGAGGGGCCCTGCAAGAGGATGACTTGACAATTTCTCCTGTTCTCCTCCTCACATCCAAATCATGAGAGAAGAGATCAATTCAGAGAATTAGAGCTATTCTCATGGACCACACAGCATGCCAAACTCATCAAGATGTCATCTCTTTCTGTCATATTATCTGCGTGATACACATTCTAAGTCACAATCTTTATGAAGGTAAACTTTGATTCTGCCCTCCCTTAAAAAACAAAAATCAACAAAATCCAGATAATTCTAGGGCCTGCTACCTGGAAATTGAACAGGTCAAAGTCTTCATTTTGTCCCAAGCAAACCCTAATTAAATGATTTGTTTGCACCTGAGACACGAAGGCATCAAGAGGGATCTGAAAGAACATGGATGGCTAAACTAATGATCTTTACCCAGATTTCATCTCCTACCTGGGTTTTTATGTAAAACTGTTCACCTCCTGCCAGTCTTTCAGTCAAGTATGCTTATGAGGATGCACCCCTGACAGGTCATCATAATACACCCTCCTTTGGTGGGTACAAGAGTCATTGTTTGAACTGAGTTTTTAATGTATGAAGAGCCAGGGAGTAAATGTTTTAGGTCTTGAGAGTTAGATATTTCCTCTACCATTTGTATTCTTTTGGGATTTTGTGTTTATTTATAATACACTTTTAGACAATGCAAAACCCACTCTTTGTGCTTGTAGCACAAAAGGCCGCTATGGTTCGCCGACCTGTGCTTTAGAGACTGCAGCCAGCCGGTGAGCTGACTTCCGGCACTTCCTCCTCTAGCCTTTGGTAAGGTGCTGAGTATTTATGTACTTCAGAAAATGGGAGGGGAGTCCGCACAGTACCTCCTACCCACAGCATTCAGGAATGTATAATACACACGAAATATCCAAGGCAGGAATGCCATTGTCAGAAAAATGCAGGGCCAGCCCTCTCGGTCATTTGGGAGAAGAGTCCAGCCTGGTTTGGTTTTCCCAGAGTCACTCAGAACCTTCAGGTGCCCTGTGCAGGATGGCTACTGTAAAGCTTAAGCCCACTGCATGTTGCTGGTAGCCCACTGTCCTAGGGGAGGGAGAAAGACTATGCTTAGAGCATGAAAATAGTTCTCATATGTAAAGTGGGATAAAAATAGCTCTTACCTCCGGGTTGTTTTGCAGCATAAATAGAACGATGAATATGAATTTGCTCGTTATGAAGTTTAGCTCCAGTTATTATCCTGGAAGAGACCTGATTAAAATGACTAATTAGACAAGAGGTTTTGGCAGACCCTTTCCTGGGGTAACAGTCCTGGTGGGATGTATTTTAAGCATGCTTAGTTGATGTGCATTTCCTCCTGCTCTCACTTAGGCTCCGCATTTTCCCAGAGCAAGAGCTAATCTCTGAGTCCCTCCTATAGTGTTAGCATGGAGCCCAGGACCAAGCTCCTGACTGTAGCTGGGGAACTTTATACGTTTCAATGAAATAGCTTTATTGTAGAGGATAACATAAAGGTGTAGGATTTAAGTGTTTACTTGGGCTTTCCTTGGCATTTTTAAATCACAAAGGAATTTCAATTCAAAATGGCTGTCAGACTAGACACATGTTGAACATCCCGTAGGCCTGACAATAAAAGAGAAAATGCATTCAAACAAGTTAAATCAGTCAAGTGTACGACAGAAAACAAATCTAGCCGTCTTTGGTGGAAGTGTCTGTAAGGATTTTGGAAAGGATGAAAGAACAGGAGATCAAATTGAGAACAGAACCATGAGCCAAATGCAGGGGGAGGCGGGGCAATTGTGGAGAAAGACTTGGGCAGCTCTGGAGTGCTGCTAACCCAGGGTGCAGACAGAAGAGCAAAGGGGTGGGGCAGGCAGCTCAGGGCTGTCAGGAGGTGCCTATTTGGGAAACCTTGTTTCACCATCTTAGACCAAATCACACACAACAGAATGCAGGCATCTTTCTGACGAGCAAGACCACTGACTCTCTGTATATGTGGGTTCCATATTGACAGATTTGAACAACTGGAGAGGAAAAATATCGACTACACCCTAACCAATGCAGTGTAACATCTACCTAGGTAGTTATGTATATTGTATTGACTGTTATACGTAACCTAGAGATGACAGGCATGTTATATGCAAATAGTCTGCCATTTTATATATAAAACTTGAACCCATGCAGATTTGTGTATCTGCAGGGAATCCTGGAACCAATCCTCACTGATCTTAAGGGACAGTTGTGCTGCCCATTTGGCAGCCTTAGGAGGAATGGAGGGTCCTTGTACCCAAAGACGTCACTGCTGAAAATACATCCCACACATTAAAAAAAAAAAGAGCTAAAGAATGCTGCAAATGTGTATGTGCTAAATTAATTACATAAAAATACACTTCAGCAAAGCAAAATTAATATTCAGAACAAATAAGATACTTATTTCATAAAGAAGCAAAGAATCCTAATGGAAAAGGGACAAAACTCACAACCAGTAAGTAGTCTTTTCATAAAAGATTTAGTACAAGCTGGACATGGTGGCACATGCCTGTAATCCCAGGTAGAGGTAGGAAGCTCAGAAGTTCAAGGTCATCCTCAGCTGAACTATCTAAGACCCTGTCTCAAATGCACACACACACACACACACACACACACACACACACACACACACACACACACAAAGAGAGAGAGGCAAGCACATACACCTGATTTATAGTTATCCAAAAGGATAGCCAGAATCCTCAATAAAAGGAGATGTAAGTTATATTATTCTAGTAATGTTCTAGTAAGATTATTCTAGTAATATTCGAGTAATGTTTTTCATTCATCAAGATAAGGTTTATTATAGCTAATACTGATTATATAAATAAATCAATGCCCCTGATCACTGTTTTGGTACTCCACAGTACAACCTTGAGCCTATTAGAATGAAAAATGACCAAGCAATCGCAAGTGTCTGTGTCCACTTTAGACCCTCACTCTTGGGAGCTCATTATGAAAATACAAGTGTGTTCACTGTTGCAGTGTCAGGAATGGATAAAGCTAAGCACACAAGCCAAAATAAACACACCATGGGCTATGCAGACTGTAGAGCTTACAAATAGACAGAACAGGTCAGCACGTACAAAGAGTGTGGGAAGGACTACAAAGCAGTGTTCAATGAGAAAAATGATTCACAGAATAAGAACTAGTAGTATAAAGTTTCTGTAGAGAAGCAATCTTGTCAGAGAGAGAGAAAAATTTAAGTTCTATTAAATTCTATAAAGTTAGGATTTGAGTAGTACAAGTGTAAAGTGAGAATGTTCCAATGTCTTCTTTTGGGATTAAAACAGAAATAATTTAAAAAAAAGTACAATACAGACTCTATGTAGAAATCTATATAAGAAACACAGCAAACTGCAAGAGAAAAGAGAACAAGACTCTGCTGTTGCCCCACTCTGCTAACCATGTTTACCATCATCCGGGTATTCAGCCACCATTTTTGTGTATACGCATGGAACTGAGTTGTAGGGGCTGACTTGCCTTAGACTGCCATGCTTCATAGACAACAGCAGAGTTAGTGAGTGGGTGGAGAAGAGTTGGAGATCTACACAGTCTAGGACTTCAGGGAACACTGAGGGATCAGTGACCCACTGTAGAGAACAGAAAACAGAAAGATGAGAGTTGGAAAAAGCCCATATTGCACAATTTCAAAGTGGGTGGGGCTAGGGCCCATAGTGGTCCACATACCAAGGAGAAGGGGGTTGTTAGAGAGATTGTGCTGTTCAGAGCCTGCGAACTGCAAGTGGAAGGACTGTGGTTAAGTCTGGGTTCTGCTGATGTGGGAGTGTGAGGGTAATGTTGGTTCCCTCCTCCGAAGTCTGTTTTCAGATTTCTGATGTTTTTGCATTGCTTCTTTGAAATTTTCCAAACCTTTTGTTTGCCCACACATCAGGTCTGTTTGGGTTTTTAAATAAAGGTCCCTTGTCACCACACTCCGGATTGCCTGGGCTCTGTCAGTTAAGTTACTTGTTTCAAAGAATCAACTTCTGGTTTCTGTCTTTTGCATACTTTTGCTTATTATCTTTGTATTTATTTCCTTCTTTGCTACTTCCGAGGATTTACTTACTTTTTATTTTTGCAGCCCCAAGTTCACAGTAGGTTTTACATCTCTACTCATCTGGATTGCCTGTGCACCATTTTGGAGCACATGGCTAAGAAAGCATCCTGAGGGTAAATGAGAGAGGGGCCAGTCTCCTAGCAGGGAAGAAACAACTGTAGACCTTTTCTAGAGTCGAGAAGGTTGGAGAGACTCTGGACACCACCTTGTGTCAGAGGTGCTGCCTGAGTGAGGGAAGGGTGTGTCCTGAGACTCAACTGCTGCTGTGCCGGGTGCTGCACTGAGCTGCTCCAACTGGGTCACCTCACTGCCACCCACCCTTCAACCAGGAAGAGGACAATATACTGGTTCAAGTGCTGAGACTTTGCCTCCTGCTGTTCAGTGGCGTCTTTAGTGTTGATTACTTCAACTTAATTATTGCAGTACTGGCAATGTTTTTTCCACCAAAAATGTGATAAAAAATCTCTGAAATTAGCAGATCTGAGCTCAGGAGAGTCAGGTCAACTTGGCCATTTTGAATGTCAAAAGGTCTACCCTTTGTCTGACCTCTTTCTTTCTCCACCTGTGATGACAAGGCATAAGCCATGGTCAATATGCTCACAAAATGCTGAATTCTCTTCTTGCAGGGACCTGTGACCATGACCTCTACTCAGGTTGGGAATTTGGGACTCTCTCCCACATGTAAGACATTGACTAGAAACAGTGAAATAGGAGACCTCAAAGACACTAGGCCATTTCAAATAGGAAAGAAAAATTTGTTTCTCAAACAAGAAAAAAAATTGCCTTCGCTGTTAATGTCATCATTTTTCTGGCTTTGCATTCCTTCCCCCAAGTGACTCAACAATGCCTTCACTGGAGTCTCGCAGCTCTAGGCAGCCCCACCCCACATCAGCTTCCTGAGTACCTCACTGGGGACTTCCCTCTGCCAGGCTACCTGAGGCTCCCCTCAGTCTGGGGCTGCCTGAGCTGTTTTTCTCATTAGTGTTTTAACAGCACACCATGGTTTCCCCGGTGACACAACAGACCCGGAGCCAATAAACTCCCTTCTAAGTAATGTAAAGCATATTCAAGCATGGGAATGATTACGTTTCCATGGCTGAAAACAAGCCTTTGTTTGCATTTTCCTTGAGAACACTGCCTGTACCTGGTGAGCCCTTCGTGCTAAAGCCATCACTACAGGACTGGAAACATAGGAGGCAACTTTTCCTTATGCAACAGAAGGGAAAAGCCCACAGGCAGATCTCTCACTTGTTCATAGTGTTTAAAAAGCCAGACTACATCAAAAGGACTTTAGCTGAGCAACAGGATCCGCTGGCCAATCTGTGTGCAAAGAGTATTTTGATAGTATTGCCAATTTCTAGCATTGGCTTTATTGAATCTTCACAGAAGCAATGTGAGGTGGATAACGGCACAGCCACAGAAGGGGGGCCCACCACTTCTGTTTACCCTAGACACCACAGCCTCACCCTGATGCATCCACTTGACTTCGTAGAGGAATTTCCTCCCCCTGTCAGGTGTGGTTGAAGGAAACATCTCTCACCCCAAAGGAATAAAAGACATAGTTTATTCTGGAATCAAAATTATTTATGACCATGGCTCAGGGACATGCATTTAGGTTTCCCCAAATGTAGTGTTCCAGTGTAGAAGCACTTTCATAGAGTATTATAGTAGTAACAGAACAGAGAGAGTTATAAATCCAGGCATTTTAAAAATACACTGATGGAAACATCAGAGAGGCCGATTACAGCAAGCTAAGGGAAGGTCTATAGCCCTCAGATGCTGTCTGATGACAGCTTAGCCTTTAGGTTAATGAAATCTAGTTGTCTATTGAATTAATAAACTCCAAAAGGTTTTTATCTGTTAATCACAGGATGTTACGTCCATTACAGAGGTGGGCAAGGAATGGCTGTTTAGGGGGCAAAAGTTAGCCCAAGGTAAAGTATAATTAGGCTCTGGATCTGCACCATTCCAACCTCACCACATCACTGTGGTTCTAATTAGTCAATTAGTCTTTGCAGACATGGCTTCTTTCCAGGAATTCTCATTCACATAGGTTGTCTTGCTTTCACTGCAAACTGCTGACAAGCCTAGAGGCCATTTATAAGCCACCCCCATGTGCACTGTTTCTTACTACTGTTATGTCAAATATAAACGTGTGATGTGTGTTTGTGCCAGAAGACGACCTTGTGTGTCATTTCTCAGGATGCATCCAGCTTAGGTTTTTCTTTTATAATTTGGGGGGTTGGTGGTGCACACATGTGTGTGAGAAGTGTTGGGGGGGGTCTCGTTGGTCTAGAATTTACCTAGTAGGCCATTACTTGGCTGGCCATTGAACCCCAAGGATTTACCTGACTCTGCCTTCTCAGGGCTGGGCTTTCAAGAGGACATCACTACACCTAGCTTTTAAGCACGGGTTTAGGCTAGTGAAATCTGGTCCTTGTGTCTGAGGGTAAGCACTTTATCACCTGCGTCACCTCCTAGTCTCTGAAATCATCTCTTTTCAAGATGAAATCATAGAGGTCTTCTTTATGGCGAGGGCTGGCACGTTGATTTGGGGAAAGCCTGAACATGGAGAAGGCCTCTCTACAAATGATGGATATTTGGTCATAGACGTTTGGAAAAGGTACTCAAAAAACTACCGCCAACAACAAAAAGACAAGGCAAACAAACCAGTGTTGAAGAGTTAGCCCACCTGAGTTACACACACCTGGCGCAAAGTCATTGAACAGCAAACATAAGCTACTTCAGCAGTAACTCACCCATAGAGTATAAGCTCCAAGACCCCCAGTGTATAACTAACGCAGGGATTGCACTTAGCCCTCCAAACAAGGTTCTCATACATGTATACCCACGACAAGATTTGTTAGGGACATTCAGAGATTGAAGCAGCCGATTAGACTCTGCTCTTGCTAAAAAGTATCAGCTCCTCAGTTGGGCTGTGGGCTAGTCAGGGTTATTATTGCTCTGCTGAAACACCATGACCAAAGCAACTTGTAGAGAAAAGGGTTTATTTGGTTTATGCTTCCACATCACAGTTCATCACTGAAGGAAGTCAAGACAGGAACTCAAACAGAGCAAGAACCTGGAAGCAGCAGCTGATGCAGAGGCCGTGGGGACCTACTGCTTACTGGCTTGCTTCTTTTGGTTTGTTCAGTCGGGTTGCTTTCTTATAGATAGAGCCCAGGACCACCTGCCCAGGGGTGGCCCCACCCACAATGGGCTGGGCCCTCCACCATCCATCACTAGTTAAGGAAATGCTCTTGCCTATAGCCTGATCTTATGAAGGTATTGTCTCAGTTAAGGCTCCCTCCTCTCTGATGACTCTAGCTTTTGTCAGTTGACATAAAACTAGCTGGGACAAGCTCACTGGAAGATTAACTGCGGAGTAGAAGCCCAGCATCTCTGCCTTCATTTTGTGGTAATCTCCTTTAAGTCAACTGTTCACCTCTGCACTTGGAGAAGCTAGCCATTCAAGAACTGTCTGGCTAACCTATCTCACATTCTTTTGAGGCTGAGTGGGAATAAGTCATTGCCCTAAACCTTCGGTCACTTTGAACTCTGGAAGCAGCAAAACCTTGAAGTCTAATACTGGAGCAGAAGTCTCCATTTTCTGAAAAGCAGGTTGTTCTCTGCAAGTGACAACAGTGATAAGGACCTCTTTGGACTGCCGTAGAGAGGCAGAAGCTGCTTAACTGCAGAACTCCTCCCCATTGTCCTCATTCTCACACTACTTAAACTGGAAGCTCATGTCAATAAGGACTTGGGGGTCACTGGATCTCTAGGTAATACTCCATTGAGCATGCATACAGTGGCTAACGTTGGCATATTGAATCCATCTCCTTTCTCTCCTTTCACTATGACTTGTCTCTTTAGTCAGTAAACTAGATGGGGCTAAACCTACCTGGTTGGAGCTTCTGAAGCCCAGGACTTTGCCCTAAAATCTGTAACAAGATTGATATCAATAGCACAATAATGTAGAACAACAATACCATACTCTAATAAAATACAAAAACTTGTGAATTATTTCTTAATTTTTTCACTTAATATTTTGGTTCTATGTTGATCATATGTGAAGCCAACAGTAAAAAGTAAAACCATGAATGGAGAGAGAATGGGAGGCCATTGCATTAATAGCTTGGCCTCCTGCATCCAAATATGTCTTTCATATCTTCAGTGAATTCTAGATAGTTAATGTTCTTCACCTCAAGTATAAAAAGGAGGCTCAGTGGGCCAGGGGATAAGTCATACAACCCATTTCCATCCACAGAAATGCCAGCATTATGCCTTCCACTATTTCCCAAAAGTTCATCTAATGCCAAAGTTCTTAGAGAGTGAACATTAACTTCACTTTTCATTGAAGTAAATGAAGTTGATAAGGGGTAAGAAGCTTGCTTCATGTAATGTTTGTATCGTGGAGAGGACCATTGTAACTGATGACACACAGGGAATGAGGACACCTTACCTATGTCCTTAAAGTGTGGTCCCCAGGCCAGCATTGCTACACCATCTGGGAACTGGTTTGGAACTCAGCACCTCAGGACAAGCCTTGGTCTCACTGAATTGAAAAAAGTTCAGGAAATGCTGCTGGAGAAGATAGTCATATTAATTAACTTCTTATTATTTTACAGGTAAAGAAATATACCCAAGGGAGTACAATAGCTTCCAGAGTAATTAAATATTAATTCATCAAGGTACAATGATCAAAAAGCATTAGTTTGGGACCTCAGATGCAGTTTTCAAAAATTGGTAGTTTCTAAAATAAGCAGAGTGCAATAGGAAGCACAAGCTGACAAGATGAAAGTACTAAGGTCATGACGCCATAGAAGACATTAACAGGAAGTACAGGTGCCCTTTGCTCTTGCTATACTGCGGATTGAAAATAGCACCTCACACTCCATGGAAGCACTCTGCCACCGAGTCACATACCTCCACCCATACTAGTGCCTTTTAAAATACAAACTGAAACTACGGATGATTAAGAACAGAGCCAAATTATACAAATGGGACACATTAGTGCTTAATGTGGCTGAACGTTTACTATAGGGTGCATTACTTCATTTAATGTCCACAGTGACCTTGCGAATAAGTACTATTGCAAACTTTATTTAATGTCTACAGTGACCTTGTGAATAAGTACTATTGTAACCTTTATTTAATGTCTATAGTGACCTTGTGAATAAGTACTATTATCACTACTTTCAATCCTGTTCTAGAAAAACTGGGGTAAAGACCAGTTCAAAGCCATCTAACTGGCAAGTTGCAGAGTTGGACTAGAATCTGAGTCTTCCTGCCAAAATGCTGAGGTTATCAGCCCCACTCCATTCTGTTACATCCTGTAATATACGGGTAGCAGAGAGAAGAGGTGGACAGCGGTCACTTAAAAGTAAGTGAAGAAAGCAAGTGACTTTCCATTAAACCTTCATCACCATGAGCCAGGCGACAGGCATGGGACAAGAAACAGTTGCTCCCGAAGCTGCAGTGATGACTTTTGTCCCATCTTCAAACCCGTTAGTTACAGGTGACAGATAGAAATTGCCTTTACCAATTCTTAAGATACGACTTATCTTATACATCTCTTGTGTATCTCTAAGTGATTTAGGGCACATATTTTAAAATTTAAAAGAGTAACCTTTGACAATGAGAAAGAAAAACAAAGAGGTGGTTTAATTTCTTACCATCTCACAGTTCTGTGCACAAAAGGAGTTTGGGAACTAATAAAACATCCACACATTCTGGAAACATCTTTACAAGAGAAATTTTATTTTTTTTACATGCCTTTAAAATATGAACTAGTATATCCCCTCATTATGGAAAATGGAGAAAAAAGAAAGTCATGCAGAAGATTATACCCACACAACCTACAGAAGCCAGTTAGTAAACTGTTATACACTTCCCTCTTCTGTGTCTATGCAGTTTTATTTTTGTCTGTTCTGTTCTGTGTTTGTATTACCAGCAGGGTTTAGCACCTTGTGTGCCCATCTGACTTTATATTTCTGGAATTTGCCATTACTGAAAATTCTGCCCCATAGCTCACTGGTAAGCTAGGTAATACTCCATTGAGCATGCATACAGTGGCTTAACCAATTAGGATCCAGTTATGAGACTATTTGAGACTGTTTTGAAAATTCTTCCACATTTGTAAATATTGTTTATATCCTTTGATATAAACATTGAACCTTTGGGCTCAACTATATATGATTTTTATACTTTTATTTTTGTCTTTCTTTTGTTTCTGTTGCTATGAAAAATACTTTGGCAAAAAGCAACTCAGGAAAAAAAGGGTTTATCCTTTCCAAGTTATCAGTTCCAGGTTACAGTTCATCATTGTGTAGAGGTTGAGATAGAAACTTAATGTATCACATTCACAGTTAAGACAGTTAAGAGCAGAGAGAGAGAGAATAAACGCACACTTCCATGCCTACTCTCAGGCAGCTTTCTCTTTCCTACTCTTCAGGACACCCTGTCTAGGGAATGGTGTCTCCCACAATGGGCTGGCTATCACTACATCAATTAGCAATCAAGACAGCCCTCCACAGACATGCCAGTAGGCCATCCTGATCTAGACAACTCCTCATTGAGACCCTTTTCCCAGGAATTGTATGCTGAGTCAAGCTGACAGTTAAAACTCATCAGCAGAGCTGTACAAAGATTTAACATGGTATTTACCACTTCAGTGAATCCCAACAGTGACTCTCTGGATAAATACTAATGGCATTGGCATTAATTTTTTTTTAGGATAAGAAATAGTTCGAAGTTATTAAATTTCACCTATTGTAGAGTTAGACTAATATCTTCGCACTCTGGTCATCGCCTTCATGCTGTTCTGACTTGCCCTACAGTCAGACAGCAAGGGTGGACAGATGGATGCTACTTCCAATGATACACCTATTTGATGTGGTTCGCCAAACAACTCTCAGAAATAACTAACAATGTGGAAACTTCAGTCATCTTGATGTCGTCATAATTCCATGATAACTTTACCCAAACTACAGTTTTCCCAAGACAAATCTGTGTGGATCCACTCATTATCACTCTCTTTCCATCAGAGACTTTGTAGTCCAGCTCTGGGTGATGGTAGGCTGGTCAGTGGACACCAGCTGGTGTGTCTCTGGGTTAGTTAACAGCAAGATATTTGGTCAGTAATAAGAAAAAAGATGCATCTCTTCTGCTTCATTCGCAGTAATAACGATTGCCTCGTAAATTAAAAACTTCCTAATCTGTTGTAGGAAAGGTCTACATACATACATATATAGGCTCAAACTCACAGTAAAAGTTCCATAGTCTCATATTTTGTATATTGATATTTTATCTAAATTTTATGAGAGTTAGAAGAAAAATTAAAAGCCTTCTCCTAAACTGGGATTAAATGAGAAATGAATGTTGAGGAGTCAATGTCGGGGCCTAGAGAGATGAATCAGCTGTTAAGAGTACATACTGCTCTTGTAGAGGATCTGAGTTTAGTTTCCAGACCCCATGTCTGATGGCGCAAAGCCTTCTGAAATTCCAGCTCTAGGAGATCTGATGTCTCTGGTCTCCATAGATACACACACACACACACACACACACACACACACACACACACACACACACACACAATTAAGACTAAAAATGAATTTTAAAAATAAGTCAATGACTAATAGTATCCAGATTTTGTCACCACTTATTTATCCTTAGTAGGATGAATTTGTCTTTTTAAAACCACATTGCAGAGCTGAAGAGATTAGGAGTGCTTGTTGTAGCATCATGAACATGAGTTCAGATCCAAGCACCTACATAACAAGCCAGCCACAAAAGCCTGAAACCAGTTCTGAAGGATCCCACATCATCTTCTGACTTCTGTGCATGCATCAGTGTGTACATTCACACTCGCCTGTGTGCACACACTCACACAGAGAGGCTCACAATCAATCAATCAATCAATCAATCAATATCAATCAAATCTTAATGAAGCAAAGCATTATAAAGTTCTAGGAATGGAGCTCAGTGGTGGAACCCAGTGTGCCTGGAACCCTGGATTTAGTGCTCAAGCCTATAATAATATCAGTGATAAGAATGATAACAGGAGGTGATAGTTGTACAAAGAATGCAAGCTCACAGTAAAATCTAAAGAGCAGTGTCAACAAAAGAAGACAAGAAACCCATGATGTGGCCAAGAAATAAACACTTCAAAGGAGGCATAAGATTCAGATATTGCTCAAACATTTTATAATGATACAAGCACACGTTTGATTTTAGGTATAAACATTTCAAATTTGTTAACAACTTTTTTCATCTAAGTATTTTTGTGATAGAGTGTTATTGTGGATATAACACAATGTACAAACACTTTGTACATTTTATCTGTTGCTTATTGTGGCTAAAGCATCATTATCTTTTTGTAACCTTGCATTAAATAATCCTTTCCTACGTGTATGCTGTATCTTGAATTACTTGTTCAAACAACATTCTTTGAAGTGTAAATACCATGTCAAGAAGGAACTACAACACGAGGCTTCCAATGTCTGATACTGGGGTTTAAAAAAAGATAAAAAAGTCACATTTTAAAAAGATCAATATTAAAAATTCAATATCTATTAGTTGTATAAAGTGAAGAAATAGAAATAACCAAAAGGAAAACAACATATTGAAATCTAATTATTATTCTATCATATGTTTATAGTCATGTATGGGTTAACCATTTTTCCCACACCTGTATGCATATAAATATATTAAGTATCATTTTTATTGTACATCAATCTATATTTTAGTCATGTATTTAAATATTTCTCTAGAACAATGTTTTTTTTTCAACCAATTTCCTACTTGTCAGGTAATTGAAAACACTTGCTGAATGAATGACTAAATCAATAAAATTCAATTGATTTTGGAGATGTCAGGTCGTTACTATTTTATTTAATACAAATAACTTTAGTACTTATTCATGCATATTATCTTCACCCACAGCAGTTCAATAACGATTTGTGGGGCTCTATAATGTACAATTAGAACAGTTCTGGTAATAGCGCAGCAGGGTGATTACATCAAAACATGCCAGGGATGAATTCATTGGAAATTTGAAGCATAGATCCTCTATTGTAAAGCAAGGAAGAATTAAAATGACTGAAATCGGCAGTCTGTGCCAGAAGCCAGAGGATGTATCATAAGGTAGATGGGTAGGAGGAAGTGGGCAAGCAGGAACGCCACAGACTTAAAACACCAGAAACTAACGAGAGTGCATACATGTAAGAGCTTGATCTGTGAGGAGCAAACAGAAAAAGGAATCAAATCCAAACAAATGGAAAAATTGGAGGCTATAACCACTATATACTGTGAGTTCAAAAGCTCCTAAAATATCCATATGCAGTATGAAAAAGGCGGCTATGAGCCTGAATGCAAATGAGATGTCAGAGGGATGAGGGACTGTCCTGTGCAAACCTAAGCCAGCAGATTAGGTGACCTTGGTGAAGTATATACTTTTCAAGGAAATTGTCATGGGATAAATTACTTGAAGATGATATAGCAAATCTGAACCGAGCAGTGACCTTGACAACTTAAAAATTCCATCACAGAATTCTTTTTTAAAAGCCAGACACAGAGAGGTTCACAACTGCAATCTCTCAAATATTCAAAGAATGATTTCTGTGCTATCTGAGCTCCTACAGAGAAGCAGAAAATAAACATCCACAGTTTAGGATGCTAACATCAGCCTCATGAAGAAAGCTGAGAAAAAAATAACCCAGAGAAGAAAATCCTGGTGAGTTTAATGCATGATGCAAACACACAAACGGTAATTGAAATATTATTTGGACTCAACACTAAAAAGAGCAGTAGCTGATGACCAGTTATGTTTTTGCTTTGTTTTAAATTATGTTTATTTTTAGATGTATTCATTTTCATTTTGTGTGAGTACTTGTTTTGCTTGCATTTATGTACATGTACTACCTGTCTGCCTGGTCTCAGAGGGGGTCAGAAAAGATCACCAGGTCCCCTGAAACTGCACTTAGGATGGTTGTGAACTACCATGTAGGTGCTAGAACACATTCCAGGTCTTCTGAAAGAGTAACAAGTGCTCTTAACCACTGAGCCATCTCTTCAGTCCTGAATGGTGTTTTAAAACATGATTTTTTTCTTTTTCTTTTCTTTTCTTTTTTTTTTTGGTTGGTTTTTTTTTTTTTTTTTTTTTGGTGTTTTCGAGACAAGGTTTCTTTGTGTAGCTTTGGAGCCTGTCTTGGAGCTCCCTCTGTAGACCAGGCTGGACTCGAACTCACAGAGATCTGCCTGCCTCTACCTCTTGAGTGCTGGGATTAAAGGTAGGTACCACCACCACCCTGCTTTCAACATGATTTTCAACAGCATTCTACATTAAAAAATCTGTTTAACAAAGGCTATGAGTTATCCTGACTGCATTAGCCTAGAAATAACTTCAGTGCTAAAATAGGGAGACGGCCTACATGCAACTGGAAACTTCTTAAAATACCATTTTCACCAAATCTTTAGATCTAGATGCAGATGGGAAGTGTTCGGAGGCGTCTGTTAAATTCCAACATGTCTCAGTGACTTACGTGGCTCGTCATTCAGTGTGTTTTGAGAAGGAAGAGGAGCTATATTATTGTGCTTCATTGAGACAGACCTGTGCAGCAGTGTTCACTAGCTGCACTCATAATAATAAAAATGGGGAAAACTTCTGAATGTTCACCCAAGAACAACGAATCTACAAGCTTGTGTTTTTATGCACTAACACACTGCCTGGCAACAGGAAAGAGTGAATGGCTGATCTGTGGGACAATGTAGCTTCATCTTAAAACCAGCCTGGCTTTAACAAGCAGACTAAACCAGGAGAGGAGACACCGTGGTTCCCTTTATATAAGATTCTACAGTGGGAAAATCTGTACACAGCAATAGAAAGTGGAACAGTAGCCTAGGGGAGAACGAAGAGTGACTAGGAAGGAGTGACAGAACTTTCCAGAGTCACAACAGGATTTTAAAGTCACTTTCACTTCTCAAGATAGCACCAGACAAGCCTTGTCTATGAGTTTGCTGACTTGTGCTGGAATCTTAAGGAGTTCCCAATTCCCAGCCTGGGACACCACTACCCCATCCCACATCCCCTACCACTCACTTACCCCTCTACCACCATCACCACCATCACCACCATCACCACCATCACCACCATCACCACCACACAGCCCCTGGCACTGCACAACCAGGAGTGGAAAAGGTGTGGCCACTACAGTCTGGCAGGGTTCTTCAGACATAAATCATTGAAAAGCCAAAGAAGCCAGTTACACAACGACCCTTGGAGAAGGTAACGGCTTTCCCCAAAGGAGAAGAGCTGCCTAGTGTAGCACTGTTCGGTCCAGGAAGCCTGGCTGGAGCAACAAGAGAATGAAGAAAGGACAGCGACCCATGCAGGAAAACTGGGATTGGGTGGGCTGGGCACCATCTGATGGAACAGTACCTTCTACGTAACCACTGGGAAACTCAGCCTGGTTATTATGTACAACACAGGAGGAAGGTTGGGAGGTCTCTGTAGAGAGGAATCTCAGGCTGTAAACATCCGAAGGAAGAAGCAGCAGTACATGCTTTCTGTACACTCTGTCAGTGTTTCTTCACACAAGAGAAGGCTTCGCCAACTTCCAAGGGTCTGAGGCATCTTTGGTACATCTCTGGTGATGTCAGGACTGGACCTCCAGTCGGGACTTCCTTTGCTCCTTACACATTCATATCCTCCCCTTCCTACAAGCAATAGTGTAAAAACACCAGCGGTAGAAATAGAAAATTTGTAGCAGCTGTGCCGGATAGTGTCATGTCAATTTGACACAAACTGAAGTCATCTGAGAGGAGGGAACCTCAATTAAGAAAATGCCTCTTTCTGGATTTGGATGGCACAGGGTTTTAATGCCAGCACTCAGGAGGCAGAGGCAGGTGGATCTCTGAGTTTGAGGTCAGCCTTGTCTACAGAGCGAGTTCTAGGACAGCCAGGGCTACACAGAGAAACTCTGTCTTGAAAAACCAGAGAGAGAGAGAGAGAGAGAGAGAGAGACAGAGACAGAGACAGAGACAGAGAGACAGAGAGAGACAGAGAGAGACAGACAGACAGACAGAGACAGAGAGACAGATTCAGAGACACAGAGACACACAGATAGAGACACAGAGAGAGATAGAGAAAAGAAAAATGCCTCTATAAGATCTGGCTGTACACAAGCTTGTAGGGCATTTTTGTTTGTTTGTTTGTTTGTTTTGAGACAGGGTTTCTCTGTGCAGCTTTGCACCTTTCCTGGAACTCACTTGGTAGCCCAGGCTGGCCTTGAACTCACAGAGATCCACCTGGCTCTGCCTCCCGAGTGCTGGGATTAAAGGCATGCGCCACCACTGCCTGGCTGTAGGGCATTTTCTTAGTGATTGATAGGGAAAGGCCCAGCCCATGGTGGGTGGTGCTGTTCCTGGGCTGGTGGTCCTGGGTTCTATAAGAAAGCAGGCTGAGCAAGCCAGGGGAAGCATTCCAATAAGCAGCTACCCTCCATGGCCTCTGCATCAGCTTCTGTCTCCAGGTTCCTGCCCTGTTTTAGTTCCTGACCTTAGTGCTCTTTATGATGAACTGTTGTATGGAACTTTGAGCAAAATAAACCCTTTCCTCCCCAAGTTGCTTTTGGTTATGATGTTTTATCACACTAAATGAGACAGCAGCAAATTTTTTTATTAAGAAATTTTCTATTCATTTTACATATCAACCACAGATTCCCCTCTCCTCCCTCCTCCTGCCCCCCAGCCTTCTCCCCAACCCACCCCTCATTCCCACCTCCTCCAAGGCAAGGTCTCCCACAGGGAGTCAGCAGAGCCTGCTACATTCAGTTGAGGCAGGTCCAAACCCCTCCTCCCTGCACCAAGGCAGCGCAAGGTGTCCTACCATAGGCACTGGGCTCCAAAAAGCTGGCTCATGCACCAGGGATGGAGCCCAATCCCACTGCCTAGGTGCCCCCTAAACAGTTCAAGCTAAATAATGAGACAGCAGCAAATTTAAAGGTAGCATATACAATGGGTTTGAAAAGGTTAAGCTAAGGCCTAGAGAGATGGCTTAGCAGTTAAGAGCCCTTGCTGCTCTTGAAGAAGACTTGAGTTTGGTTCCCAAAATTCACTTTGGGTGACTCACAAGCACTTGTAACACCAGCTCCAGAAGTGCCAATTCCTGTCAGTTGCACTCATGTGCATGTTCTCTCCCTTCCTCCTACCCTCCTCCTCTCTCCCACTCTCTCTCTTTCTCTCTCCCACTCTCTTCCTCTTTTGCATACCACACATACACATGCATGCATGCATGCTCATGCAATTAAAAAATAAAAAAAATATTCAGGTAATTATAGTAGGGCAGGCCCATAGGGTCGAGGAAATTCGTTCAAACCAGTTGCCAAGATGACGTACTTCCTTATGAGCCAACCTGGAGTCTGCCTGAGGGCCTAGCAACGGGTGTGGTCAGAGTTCCTGATCATACCCAGCCAATGAGGGACCACCACATAATGTCACAAGATTGGGACTCAGCCTGGGTGCTGGGAGGAGGGTATATAAGGCCTTCCCCATTATTGAATAAATGAGTCTGCTGTTTGCCTTCACCTGACTCCCAATGTCTGTGTTGTTGACACTGTACCTTCTCATCCCCTCCCCAGAGGGGGCTGTTAGGACCCAGTAACAGGTAATGACAAAAATCACCCTTTATACAAGTCATCAATTCTCCTAAATTGACAGGAATGTTCTAATCAAAGTTTTAGTGAATTTTCTATTTTCTTTTCCTCTTTGAAAATCTTACATCCATTTTCTCTATACATGAGCCAGAAAGGAACTGTTGCTAGGATATACAGGCCAATAGAGCAAACAAGAGTCTCAAGGTAATTCTACCTTGGAATTTAAACTGAGATATGATAATTTTACCATTTCACCAAGTGTGAAGTGGGAGGAGGGCAGAGCTGTTTCTGTGTACGTTGGTCAACCACTGTCCTTTTAAGAAAAATAATAAATTGAAACCCTCCATCCACCCATCACACAATAAACTCCAGTTAGTTAAAACAGAAGATAGTATAAGAGAAGTGAGTGATTATGCAAGTCTAGAGTAGTAAAAACTGCAATAATTACATCAGAAATAAGAGTATTCTGACATAATCTGAACATTGACAGATTCAAATACATAACACCAGTTCCATAGGTATGAAACATAATCACAAAAATAAACTGCAAAGGGTTTGTAGCATATACCACAGACAAAGACATGTTCATGTTTTTATGATTGATTTTCTAAATCAACAGGAGCCATGCAGTTAAAATCTTATTTCTCCAGCTTGGAAAAATAGATGAACACTTTAAGCCAGGTACTTGTTTGAGGGATGGGGTGGGTATCTTGAGTACAATGATGGCAGTCTTGTTACCTTTGAGGAAAGCAAAAAAATGTCCAGAATTTGTCAAATAGTCCCTGCTACACAGTAACTCCTCCTAGTCAAGAAACACTGGTCTAGAAAGAAATTTTCATGATTTTTTTCTCTGACAGAGTGAGGGGGTAGATTTAAAATAAGATGGGTCTCTGCCCTCACTCATTTTCCAATTCCTAGTCCTGGAAATGCTCCATATTTCTGTTGCTGAAGCTATAACAATGGCAATAACCAAACCTTCACCAGCTCTTGACCCTCTTCGTCTCTCTCCCCCCACCCTCTGCTGCTGTCTGGCCCCTGAGTTTGTGGTCCATACCTGGTTCCAGGCCAGAACACTCACAGAACACAGTGGTCCTTTCCAATGTGTCCAACAGCCACACTCCCCTGCAAGCACAGTAATGATGTCTCAGGTTTCAAAGCTCCATGGAGTTTGCGATGACATGGAATTTAGAGTCCTCTGACACTGCCTGGGGCTGCTGGGAAGGGACTCTCTGAGTCCTGTTGACACTGTTGTGTCCCACAGCTTCATGGTGGCTTGCGATGGGTTCTTCCAGCTTGACTCATGATCTCTTGAGGACTCAAAGGAGTCTGAACCGGAAAAGCGGCAGGCTTATGAGGAGTTACATTTTGCTCCCAGCTGGCTGCTCTTGGTGTTGAAGGTGAGTCTGTTTTATCACCACTTAGAATGCTTCAGAATGTCTAAAAGACTTGGGACTTTTCCAGGGAAATCTGCCCTTAGCTCCCTGAAGTGCTAAGAAATGTCTGAATCTTCTCTCAGCCTAAGCCAGGAATATGTAGCCCTCCTAGAGAGAAGAGGGGAAAGATGGCTGGGAGAAATAATACATGGAAAAGTTGAGAAGATGAATGCTCCCTGGGATAGAGAGTTCATCCAGGGCTGGGTTGGGAGAGTAGGAGAGGAAGTTGAAGCATCTTGCCATGCCAGAAGTGCTCAAAAGATCTGAATGTGGCCAGACTGGAGGGGTTCCCCTCGGCCACATCTGGTGTCACTGTATCAACACCATAATAAACAGTAGTCACTTTTTAAGGATAAAATAAAAATCAAGAGTTGATGATGATTTTTTAAAAAGAGCAGATATAGAAGTTAGACAAAGTGAATGTGAGAGTATGGGAAGTTCTTTAACAGAGAGGTTACTACAAATGATGAACATGATGGTGATGGACACAAAACTGCAGAGGTTGGTCCTGTGCAGCTTTTCTTCAGGTTATCACTCTTCCTAAATACTATTTTCAAGTTTTAACTGCTTGTGTGATAGATGTGTAAAGAGTCTCTTGTGAAGATCTGTTCATATTCTAGCACTGGAGGGCAATATTGTAGCCTGTACTTGTGCTAGACAATCCTTGGCGGAATCTATCTTTCCTCTCCATTTACATTCCTCAGACAGAAGGTCTTCCCAGCACAGCTGCCCTGAGCATAGGCATTGTGCAGCCTGAAGAGTGAGTGGGACTGAAATTGAACCCATTGTTCTTCGTGTTAAAATGGCTGACGGATGTGGGGTTGTTTCTACCCACAATGCTACTACTTTGGGATCACACATGGTCTTATCTTAGCTTGCTGTCCTGTAAAATAGCCAGGACACATGCCTTTGTGATTCACCTACTACCAGTTGGAATCCTCCTTTGGTCATAAGGCCAAAGCCCTACAAAGCACATTGGCAGTGGGACCATACAGCCCTGAAGCTAAGGCTGAAGTCAGAGCCGGATAGGTGGGGTGTGCCAGGTTTTCAGTGTTCTACTTTAGGGTTCAGTGAGTTTGCTGGACCTTAGTTTATTTTCCTCCCTTGGATTCAGTGCTCTGTTCCAAGAATGTATCCTGGTTCCTGCCATCCTAAAACTGGAGGAATGTCCAAACATGTTAAGAGATCATCCTGACATCAGCAAGAAGCTGGGCCTGCAGACAGTCCTCCATCCACTGACCTTCTGATTCTTGAGCTTCCAAGTATCCCTTCAGAAGTCACCACTAGCACTGCTGGTTCTCTTAGCAATGTTGTGCCTCCATCTTCTCCCAGAGGTCTTGCCTCTTTCTAGTGAGAGCTGCCAGGGAAGTGCCTTCTAGCCCCTCTTCTCTGTGGCTTTTTTTTTTAAAAGAGAGAAAGGTATATCAATGGAATTTAATCAAAGATCCATATATAATTCTACACATGATATAGACACCTAATTCTATATCAAAGATGTCAAAATTACACAATGGGAATAAGAAAGTATCTCCAACATATGTTGCTGGTATAATTGGATGTGAGTATGTAGAAGAATGCAAATAGATCCATATCTAGTGCATATTTTTTTTAAAACAAGTTAGTCCATTAGGTTGGGTTAGAGTGCAGTACAGTGACATTTAGTAGAAGACAATTAGTGTGTATTATTAATGAAACCCAAAGATTATAATTTAAAACTAATTTATTGTTATATGATATAGTGAAAAAGTTATGTGTCATGTGATGTAGCTAGAGTTTTCCTGCCTGGCCTACGGTCAGGGCAAATCTCTCTCACCTGCCAGTCCCACAGCTGCTCAGACCTGACCAAGTAAACACAGAGACTTACATTGGTTACAAACTGTATGGCTGTGGCAGGCTTCTTGCTAACTGTTCTTACAGCTTAAATTAATCCATTTCTATAAATCTATACCTTGCCACATGGCTCGTGGCTTACCGGCATCTTCACATGCTGTTTCTCATTGTGGCGGTTGGCAGTGTCTCTCTCTCAGCCTTCCACTTCCCAGCTTTATTCTCCTCCTTGTCCCACCTATACTTCCTGCCTGGCCACTGGCCAATCAGTGATTTATTTATTGACCAATCAGCAACACACTTGACATACAGACCATCCCACAGCAATGTGACAATGGCCTTTACTTTGGGAAGCAGTAATTCCTCATCTGATGTGGCGTTCAGTGGGAGCCCTTCTAAATTCTCAAGGATGGCACCCTGCTGCTGGAATTTCCCTTGGTTTATTTTCTAGGAGGGTGGAGTCAGGTGGAGGATGGATGTAAACAGGAGTGTTAGGATCAATTTGCCCTCAGACACGTGCTTCCCAAAGAGACTACCGGACAAGCCTGAGATGGAGAAGAAGGCACTCAAGCATATCACAAGCCATATGCTGCCACCAGGAGACTATTCCTGCCTGTGCTGCTCCTGGGCCACATGACTGGAGACTAAATAAATAAGTAAATTGAAAGCAGAGGATGGTCATAAAGACACCAAAGGACAGAGCTACCAAGGAGAGATGTTCCAAGCTCTACTGTTCAGTGATGCATAGGCCTGTCACCTGAGAGTCCAGTCTACCTACCATCCTTTAAACTGTGGATCCCTGTCTCATACAGGGTCATGTAACTGAATGGGTATGATGAAAAATACGGCAACAGTGTTTTTTGAAGACATAATGACCAAAATTCAATTCACAATCAAATGCATAGTGTTTCTGGCAGAACTCAGCTGTTTGGCTCTGCGTGACTTCACTGCCACCTTGGTTCTGCACCACAGCATGCGTTTCTGCACTGTGCACCCCACCATCCCATGCAACATCATCAAGTGCTACCTGAAATGCCTCCACTCAGATTCCAAACCATGTTTCCTCGACCTCAGAGTGCTATTACTGCCTTCGAAGTTTTTTGCTCTTATAGAAACATGGTGGTTAATGGGGAAAACAAAGACTTTGAATGTTTTCCTACAACCAATACTTCAGCATGTAAGTATCAAATTAGTACATTTTTTAAGTTGTACTGTGCTAGAATTTTTAATTTGTGGTTTGAACTGCTGTCTTGAATTTCATTTTTTAAAAAAGTCATTAAATGAGTTTTGGCTTGAGATTAGGGCAGAATGTCAAGAATTTCTGAAATGGCCTTAAATATACTTCTACAGTTTTATACTGTATATTTATGCAAAGTAGTTCTCAACATTGATTACTATAAAATCTCAGCATCAATCATCTTGGGCAAACACTATAGATGTCCGATCAAGCCTATCCAACATGGGCCACATATAGACAAGAATAGCTACGAATATAGTCTAACACAAAGTCAAAAACTTACTAAAGCCATTAGGAGACATTTATTTGTTTGCTTTTATGACTCTGCTGGGCAGCTCTCAAGCATCAACTCTGTAGATGACAGATTCATGTTAGAAAGCCTGAAGAGATGGCTCAGCAGTTAAAGGTAGAGAACCGCCCTTGTAGAAGACCTGAGTTCAATTCCCAGAACCAACTTTGGGAAACTCACAGATGTCTGTAACTTCAGTTCCAGGGGATCCAATATTCTCTTCTGGCCTCTGAGGGTACCTGTACTCATGAACACATATCTACCCCCACCCTCCACACACAGATGTACACACAATACTCACAATTAAAAGAACATACCATGTTAGAATGTCAACAGGTTAGATGTGCCTGTGAGGCTACATTCTGAAATATCAAATATTTAATATTTTTAATATAAAATTCAGTAGTTTATTTAAAATTAAACAAGTACACTGGGCAATGATGTACACACCTTTAATCTCAGCACTCTGGAGGCAGAGGTAGGCAAATCTCCGAGTTTGAGACCAGACTGGTCTACAGAGTGAGTTTCAGGATAGCCAAGGCTACAGAGAGAAACTCTGTCTCAAAATAAATAAATAAGCAAATAAATAAATCAATAAAACTGAACAGGCATACCCATCTCAGCATAAAAATGTAACAAATTATGTGTATACCTAAAAACTTTAATGAAACAAATTTCTTCATGGTTTAATATTAGTAAATGCTTGATTTGTTTACCTTTTTATGCTTATATCATTGGGTTCCTGAAAATGTTTTTAGGCAAAAAGAGGTTGTGAGCGGGGAGGAAAAGAAAGCTGCCTCTGTTGTCCCATGTCTGGGACTCGCTTCTTTCCCTGGCCCTGTGCTGCCTGGGGATCACTGCAGCTCCCGCTAGCCAGTCACACTCAGGATGTGTCTGGGGAGCTGAAGAAGGGCAAAGGGAGCAGGCGATGACATCCAGCAACTGCAAACAAACCTTGGAGGTAAGCCTTGCAAGGTCAGGTGGTTCTGAGCACAGCCCATTTCCATCTAGTTGTGAAAGATGTTCCTAGAAAGGGAAGTACTGGCTGCAAGATGAAGGGTCTGATAGACTGTCTCTCTGTCTGCTTCTATCTCTGTCTCTATGTCTCTATGTCTTTTTGTCTCTGTCTCTCTTTCTCTTTCTCTGCAGCAAAGTAGAGGAGACACTGGAAAGTTTGAGATAGATTATACTCATAAGTTAATTCAATAACCATTTTGGCAAGTGCATACTCCATTCAAGGTACTGGACCAAGCAGCATTAGGTGATAAGAAGATATGAAAGTGCTAACAAAAACTGGGGAAAAGGTCTCCAGCTCTGGCGATTGGTTTTGATTATTCCTCAGCAATATAAGCATCCAAAGAGATGACCTCATCTATTCCACAGGCATGACCAGAGATGATGGCCCAGATGTTCTGAAATAAACAATGTGAGCACAAGCACATAGCTGCAGAGCCCTGTAATCACCCAAGAAGAGCTTAGCCCACGCTCCTGTAAACCACAGTAGAGGCTACATCAGAAAGCAACTAGAAGCTTTAACCCAGCCATGCTGTTCTTGGGTTCCTATTTCACAGATGGCCCCAGAAACACCCTGCAAAGTGTTATCACCCAGGGAGGATGGAAGCATAGATCCTCCTGTCCTCAGAGTTCTGCTAAGGACTGAATTTTCTGCTATCTCCATTACTAAAACATTTGTGTCCCTCCACTGGGAATTTACATTTTCTTGACTCTGAGATTCTTTTCTACAAACTTCATGGAAGAGGAAGTATCTTAGTTAGTATCACCAATTTCTGTTGGTGAAAATGAGACACCAGGACCAAAAATCAAGTTGGGGAGAAAAGGATTTATTAGGCTTAGACTTCAGCACTGCTGTTTATCACCAAAGGAAGTCGGGACAGGAACTTAAACAGGGCAAGAACTCAGAGGCAGGAGCTGATGCAGAGGCCATGGAGGGATGCTGCTTACTAGTTTGCTTTCCATGGCTTGCTCAGCCTACTTTCTTATAGAACCGAGGACCACCAGCCCAAGGATAGAACCACCCACAAAGGGCAGGCCCTCCCCCATCAATTGCTAATTAAGAAAATGCCTTACAGCTGGATCTTATGGAGGCATTTTCTCAATTTAGGTTCCCTCCTTACAGGTAACTCTAGTTTGTGTGTCAAGTTGACATAAAACTAGCCAGCACAGAAGGCTTATGCTCTGTTATTCATTTGTCTGCATAGTACCTGGTACAAACCATAGTACACCGTAGACACTTTGTTCTCAGTACTGTGGTAGATCTCACAGGAGCGAGATGCACAAGATGATGGCTATAGAGATGGGTGGTTGGGACAGAACAATATAGGTGCTTCCCCCCCCCCCCCCGCCCCAGTTTATCTTCACATTGAAATGGAATTGGGAAAGAGGTCCTGATTCTGACTAGTACTAATGACTTCTGTTCCTTTAGGCTGGTGGGACCTAAACCCACATTTGAATTATTTAGATGAACAAAAACAGGAAAATTGAGAGCAAGTTCAAAGCCCCAATAGTTAAGAATGTAGTGTGGCTACAACCTACTGCTGTCAGCCAAGGTCTACCCAGCCTTCTCACTAGCTCAGACTCGAGTTAGACAGAAGGCTTTATTTACCCAAGGAAAACGTTATTGACAATATTGAATATAATTGACTTCCTGCACAAGGAGATACAAGTTTTATTAGTTATAGTATTATACTCTACATTGGTATTATTTTTAGAATAACATAGTACCTTCCCAGAACCAGCCTCACTGAAAATATTCCTATTACATAGTAAAGGAACATGACTTTAAATCAAGGTACTTCAACACAGAACATTTTTCACATAACTCTTTTTGAATAAGTTCAGAAAGTTATGTTCATATATATAGTAACTACAAGTGCATAAAGGCCTTGGGAACAGAAATGGAGATTGTAAGCAGATAACCATCAGAATGTCACAACTCACATTCCATGTTCATTAAAACATGGTGTAGAGTATTTCAGTTTGTGGACAGAGCAGAAAAATATTCCCACAGAAAACAATGACAGCATATAAGTCTTATCCTCACATTCATAAGGGTATCTACTTATTTATTGATTTGTTGAACAAAACTTCATGTTACAAAATTATAAAAATAATTTGGACCCATAGATTCAGACATGAATAAAGCATGGCCTTACCCATGAATAACTTACTCTCTAATGAGTGCTAGGACAAAGAATAGTCATTGAGAGTATATTACCTCAGTCTCCATGTCACAGGGACATGATCAACTAAGTCACAGAGATGAGAAACATGGAACACAAAGGTGTCAGGTTGTATTTACAAAGAGGAAGGCTCTAGTTAAAGGTCTAAGACAGAAAATGTATGCTATCAAAGCTGAAGTACAAAAATTTGTATCTATTAATTAGGAAGAAACTGATATATTTATTCAAAACTGACCCTCCATTTCTGACAATCATTTTTCCTTTTCCTTTTCCAGTGACTTTACTCCTAACCTAGGTTTTGAAATGGGGTAATTTTTTTTAATGTGTTATGTTTTTCATTTAAGAAACAGATTCCACCCCCAAGAAATTGAAGGATATCATCCAATGGACAAAGTTCCCCAAGGATAATGATGGTAAACTCTAAGAAAAAGTTAAAAACAACTTCAAAGAGTATGACAGGGACTCCCCATGCAGGGGGAAATGCAGGGAGTGAGTATTTGGAGACAGACTCTACTAGATGTTTCCATCTAGCACTATTTGGTGCCTACAGGAGACCTCAGACTTACCAGGCTACTGAAATGTACAGAAATGAACTATCATGGAACTCTCTGGATTGTCATTAATGCTGGGGGAAGGATGAGAGGAAGCCCAAAACAGACCAGGAAGACCCGAAGAGGAGAAACCCAGACAAGGGAAGTGACTTTTTAAAATGGGCCCTTGAGCATATACAAAATGTAACATGGGCAGAATAACTCCAATAAGCCAACTGAGAATAAAATTACAAAAAAGATTTTTAACTGCCTTCCAGAGAAAAATGACTTCAGACAAGTTAATGACTACTAAAACAGATGGAATAAAGACCCAAATCTCTTCAGAGGAATGTAACAGGATACAATCTTGGGTGGTATCCTAACACAGTCAAATACACTACATAAAATAACTGACACACAGAATCAACAGAAAGTCATTCATGCCAGAGAGGGAACACAATCAGAAGACATTGAACTCAAGGTGAGACACATGTTGAAATGACCAAAAAAGCAAATGAGTTATTATGATTATGTTCATGGATCTAAAGGAAAATATGGTTATAATAAATCAGTAAACATGAAATCTCAACAAAAATAAACAGAAATGATTAAAATAATATAAGCAAACTTCTGAAGGGTTTATCTGAGGCTGCATAGAAGGGGCACAGAACAGAAGCTCGTGGATTCTCCCTGGGAAAGTGACTACAAGCTAGTGAGAGACTGGAGTGTGAGCACAGCTGGTTTGTGAAAGCTCTGTGTGCTGGTGACTCTGAGGTCCTCTCACTCTTCTTGTTGGTACTGTCTATTGAAGTGTCCTTTCCTACCTCGTCATTGGATGTCAGATCTGAGGGCAGGCAAAATAGCCACACTCTCCGTAATCTTACATAGACTCTGGGCCCGATTGTGTGACCAGCTTCAGGCAAGAGTGTTAGCACACGTCACTCAAGCGAAGAATTAATGCAGGCACTATGGCTTTTCCTCTTTGAACACTCCTCACTTGAACCATATGCCATGCTGTGAGGAAGCTCAAGTCAGTCAGGTAGAGTAAGCTTAGGGGAAAGAGAGACATACTCAAGGGAGGCCGCAGTTGTGTCTCTGGAGAGACTGTCTTAAATATCCCATCACTACAGTCAAGTGTAAAACAGATACAAGCCTAAAACTGAGAGCAGGTTGTTGTGGCAACTTTAAGCCTTCCATTAGAGTCTATTTTTTGTACCTCTGCACACCAGGAAAAGAAACTTAAATAAAATATTTATGAATTGGTTTTAATAGTCATATAAAATGCTAGCCAACCATGACTAAGATAGAATAAAGTGGTGTAGAAATAGACCAACTATTAAAAAATATGAATAGAAAACCCACCAATAACTATTGAAGTACAAAACACACAAGTTGTTTAAATGAGGGTAGTGTGGGAACCACATGAGGATTTTAGAAGGTAAGTCTTTGAATGAAATTCCTTTTCTTTCAATGAGGGGAATAAACGTACTTGGGACCCCACACGGAGCACAGATTTTTCTCTCCTCAGACAGTTAGGGTTCCCTCAGTGGCTGTTTTAGCTGTTGAGCCCCACCCCCAGTTACAATCTGAACTAAAAATAAAACCACCTTGGCTCTCAATGGGGCTGACCTTGAGCATGACAGGTCTGAGCTTGCTTCCAGATGATACCATGTTTTTTCTTTTGCCCCGTTCTCTGCCCTCTATTATCACTTGCTCAGTAGATGACTTGAATTCAAATCTCCAGCTTGGGCGTTTTCCCCATGGCATTTGAGAGATATAGGAGGAATAGTAATGCTGCCGTGAGGACCAGCCTTCATCAGCTCAGGCATTGAGGGGGATCCATGGAATTGGCAAACTAATCACTCAGCTTGACTTTTCTGCCTGAGGGAGTAAAACTTAACTCTCCGGGGCCAGCAAAAAAGGGAAACACACACACACACACACACACACACACACACACACACACACATCTCCAACATCTCACCTAGGGTGCTGATGAAAGGCAAGACTTCAGCAGGTCGGAGAAACTGAAGAGGAGATGCAGAGCAGATGAACTCCTGGACAGACAGACAGACACCAGAGGACTTTTCTGAGGGCCAAGGCTTAGTTCTTCATTTTATCGTGCTTTCTGTTGCTTGTTCTACTTTGTTCTTTTTCGGTTCTGTTTTTCTCCCCTGATGTTTCTCTTCTGTCTATCTTGATTTCTTCCTTCTAACTAACTATTTTTTTCCCTTACAGCTTATATACCCCAGCAAAATTTTTCAAGCAGCATATAAATTACAATATGGTTACATTCTATTTTTTAAGTGAATGACTACCACGAAAACAAACAAACAAACAAAAACAACAACATATTTTCCAAATCCCTTACATGATTAAACATGTTACATATTACAGGTGAAAAACAAATTGTCCCAAGAACCCACATACATTCATACCCAAGCAACTTGTTGTAGATTAACAGAGATATTTTTCTCAGCCAGTTCTTTTACTGGCAGGCTGCATTCTGTTTTTACAAAGAAAGGATCAATCACTTTATTATTTCTCTGAAATGATAATCTTATAAAAAATCTTTAAAAAAATCATAAATCTAAACTTTTATATATGAAAAACAATCAGCTCTACTTTAAATCCTTAGGGTGCACATCCACTCATCAACAGTTTCTTTATATCAAGAAGCTGAGGACAGAAAGGAGTACAAGGAATTAATCATCACCTTTGATCACCAACCCATCCTAGCAAGAAAGGTCCATCAGCCTGCAATAGCCAGCCTCCTGTTGTTCTTGTTTCTTGACTTCAACAAGTCCCTCACTCAACTATGTGTCATTCTAAACTTTCAATTCTTCCCCAAGATTTTCTACCTCAAACCCATTAACAAAAACATCTGAACCTAACCTTACTAACAATTTTACATATCTAAATTCTTCCTAAGGGTGGTGGTTGAAACATTAATCTACTCCAGCAGCAATGCTTGGAAAAAAGTCAATCACTATTATTGTAAGTACCAGTAACAGTGCCCAGTGAGGGACTAGAACCCCCCTGAGAGTTTTCATATAACTCATCGATGATGAGGGACGTGGTGACTACAAAGGCAACAATCAGAGATATGCCCAATAACAGCATGAAGTCCTCAGACCTGGGACCTTGAGATCTGAGACAGTGTTATTTGAACAAGTACATAGAAGAACCTTGAAATCCAGATTCCAAACCCTTGAGGATGAAGAATTCCAACATTTGTCACATCTGCCTCAAAGACTATAATGGAACTTCAAACAACATAGGTTCCCTTCAATTCTCCCATGTCACCCCTGGAACTACTGACCAACAATTAGGTCATCTCCTAGCATAAGTCCTCAAAGCTAATAGCCCTGGAACTGTAGTATGCCCAGGCTCTAGCCATTTTCTATACTGCCCTAGTCTTCTCATAACAGTGAAACTCTCACTTCTATTGTGTCATCCTTTATCATAACCACTTCCATTAAACAACCATTGGCTGTTCACAATTAGCTTAATTCCAACGAAATGAAAATTCCATTTTTTTTGTCAAATTCTTTTTTTTTTAAATAGTATTCACTCCATTCCAGGCATTCAATAAGCATGCGTGGATAGTGGCAGCCATATTGGTTAGTGCAGGGAAAGGATGGTCTCAATATCACAGGTTCCAGGGACACAAACCACACTCATTTACATTGTCCACTCACCAAAATGCTTGAGCTCAATGACAAAGCCCACAGGAAGAAAAGTCAAACTGCTACTGCAAAGCATGAAGGAGAGCAGCTGTATGGCTATGGAGTGCCACGTGTGAGGCTGTGAGCTCTCCAGGACCCACAGACCCAACTTCACACACGCAGTGTGCTTCTGCATAGCAGCAAAAACTGATTCTGTTTTTCATTATGCATTCTCAAAATGATACCAAAACTATTGTGGAATGGGGACAAAAATAACAGAGAAGAGAAGGATTTTATTTATATTTATGTCTGTATATTAATTTATTCATTTCTCAAGGTGCTGGAACAAATTTGACACTCTCCGTGGCTTAAAACCAGACCTTCCCTATCAGTTCTAGAAGCTCAAGTACTGGGCTGAAGAGATGGATCAGCAGTCAAGAATGCTTACTGGTCTTGCAGAGGACCCAAGTTTGGTTCCCAGCACCCACATTGGCACTGCTCTCAACCGTCGTTGTTTGTTTTTACTCTTTTGGTCTTTTGGGGGGCCAGCCACCCAGCTCCCAAATAAATCACACATGGGGACTTATTCCTAATTATGAATGCCCAGCCTTCGCTAGGCTTTGTTTCCAGCCAGCTTTTCTTAACTTTAAATTATCCTATCTACCTTTTGCCTCTGGGCTTTTCCTGTTCTCTTATTTTTGTAAATCTTACTCTTATTTGTGGCTTTCTGTGTAGCTGGGTGGCTGGCCCCTGGAGTCCTCCACCTTCTCTGGCTACTACTTCTTTTCACCCCTCCATCTTTTCTCCCTTCGCCTCTCAGATTTTACCTTCTATCTATTCTCTCTGCCTGCCAGCCCCGCCTGTCCTTTCTCCTGCCTTGCTATTGGCTGTTCAGTTCTTTATTAGACCACCAGGTGTTTCAGACAGGCACAGTAACTCAGCTTCACAGAGTTAAACAAATGAAACATAAACAAAAGTAACACACCTTAAAATAATATTCCACAACACTCAACTGCCTCTAACTCCAACTCTTGGGTTTTGGCCCCTGTAGGCATTGAAATGCATTCATTTGAACATATACATTCACTGATATATATACACACATAAATTAAAAATAAAATAAATCTTTAAAAATATCCAAATTCAAAGTCTAGCTTGGCTGTACTGTCAAGTCTTCATTGTTTGACAAAAAAGCAGCAAAATTAGTTGGTCAATTGTACATGATTTAAGCAACTGGGGACTTTGGAAATGGGTGACTTGTCTTGTATTCAAAGAGTGTCCATAAGAAGCGGCCTCTAACCTCAGTGCTACGGGGCCTCCTTGGCACGTGCTATCCTGATGGCTTTCCTGGCTTTGTGAGTACTCGGCTCCGTTTTCTGTCTCTCTTCACATCAATGTATTGTCTGTGTGTCTCCATCTCCTTTTACCCTCTCTTATAAAGACACTTTTCACTAGATTCAGGGCTCACTTAGATAATTCACCAATAAATTCTTCCTCTTGAATGTCTTAAGTTCATCACTTCTTCTGTGATATGAGGTAACATATGTAATATGGTACTCTCAGGTTCATGGACAGAGACTTTAAGGTTTCCTGTTCAGACTACCACATTATGTAATAAAATGTTAGGATTTAAAACATTAGAAAATGCTAAAAGAAATCTAGACCCTGTGTTAAATAAGAAGAGAAAGATGAGTGGGGATAAGGGAAAGCCTACAGTGTTCAATCTCGCAAACACATTGTTAAAATGTTCGATTCTTCTTCTGTTTTTATAGTCATCAAAGCTTTTGTTTTTAATTAAACATCTCAAAGTAATAATGATGTGCAAAAGACCATAATTGTACTCTTGGCAGAAGTACACATGGGCTAATTACTAGGGACATCCTGGAAAGCATGATGGGACATTAACTAAAACCCACCCGTTTATCCTAAGAAAATTACCAGCGATATTTGTAGTTACGTGTAGACAAAAGCCATCACAGCTCGGTTATTTTTAGAAGTGAAACTTGGGGAAGGGACCCAAGCATCTTACAGTGGGGAACTGCTTGTTCAAACTGTGGGTTGTCCGTATAAAAACATAGTACCAAATGTTTAATAATGCATAAGGTTGCAATCTGCATTGAATTACAAAGGCAAGCTTTAACACGATGCAGAGAACAAAATAGTTGGAACCACATGGGTGGTTATGCGTTGTGGGGGTGTATATGGGGGGAATAGGGACAGAGTACATGCCCATGATGTATGCATGGGACCTCAGAATAGATGGAGAAACAGTGAAATTATATTAGCCATGTAGCATTCCACAAATGGCATTCATATAATTTGCTAATTCATTATGGTTTTGAAAATAAAATTTCTTGTATTTGATAAATCCATGGCTTGGAATTAGTAACTCAATAAACAGTTTTCTGCAGAAAATAAACATTAAAGCACCCCAAACCAGATGTCAGAAAAGAACAAAGCATTCTCAATCTCAATTCTAGTCTGCTTCAGACGCTTCAGATCGATTTGCTTCGTAAGAACATCTTGAAAAGTTCACAAGAGGGCACTGGAAAATGTTTGTGTGAAACCTTAAACAGAGCACATGACAAACACACACTGAAGCTGGAGGAGCACCTTTATAGCCACAGGTTCTAGGGAAATGGTTTCACTATTTGAGATGCTGCAGTTGCTTAGCAAAACTTTCCTTGGGTGTTCTTGCTTCTCTGTGATGCTTCCGTACCCATCCGTGGCTTTGCGTCCCATGGCTTCTGCTCTGCTTGGCCGTTGTTGACATAACAATCACTTCAGCACATTCAGAGCTGCTTGCTGGCTCCTTAACCTCTCTAAGTGTTCTTATGTGAAGAACTGCTGACTTGTTTCCTGGGATAATTCTCTCTGTCCTCCCTCCCTCCCTTCCTCCTTCCCTCCCTCCTCCCTCTCTCCTCTCCCTCTTCTAAGTTGAAAAAAAATCAAAGATGATAAACATTTGTGCTGCATAAAATCTCCTGACTCTGGAAAAAAAGATGTATAATTTCTCTAATCAAGAAAGTTTTCATGTTGCCTAACTTGTCTCTCTTTCACAGTTCTGTTATATCAGAGCTCAGAGCCAGTGCTCAAGGGCCTTAAAAGAGACTTCTCTAGATTTTCATGGCCTGGAGCCAATTTCCAACAGGTTCAGAACTTCCTTGTGTATCCAACATGTACTGGAGCCAGCAGGTTTCTTCCAACACCTCACACACAAGGAAAGTCTGTGTGTATCTTTGTGTTTTCCTTGGACAGCATCTCTGAACACAGTTTCATACTGGGACTAGTTAATGATTATATCTTGTTACTTTTGTGAAGAGTTGCCTTTTTAATGTAAAGAACAGTGAGTGAGGAAACTGTCTTTGCTAAAAGTGCCACCTATTCATACTGTGGTCTCAGGTCCTGGAGAGACTGAGGCAGGAGAATCACTTGAGCACAGCCTGGGAAACATAACTAGACCCTATCTCAAATGATGATGATGATGATGATGATGATGATGATACAACTTCTCATTCTATAAAGACCAGAGACTGATTTTGTAATGACATGATATTTATAACAACTGAGTTTATACAGACACATACATCCACGGCCCTACAGATCACTTAAAGCAACTACATTACCATGGAGTGAACTGAACTACTACTTTGCAAGCAGGTTAGTATGTCTTGTCTGACAGCTAAAGTTCAAGCAGACTAGAGAGGTAACTCATACGAGAGAAGAACATGAGTGTGCAAACTCTGAGATTTTGTCACCAGTGACATGTAGCTTGGAGGATCCACTAAAGTCCTCTGGGCGTCATTTTCTCCCCTGTAACTGGAGTAAGGTAAGGCAATGGTCTCTGCTTTAATTGAATGCTCAGGCACACACTTCTATAGTCATGATGATAATTTTGAAGTTGACAGACACAAGAAAAATAAGTACTACCTATAGATGGGTCAGGGAGTAAAAGCATGTGCTGAGTAAGCATGAGGAACAGAGTTCAAATATCCAGAATCCAAGTAATAGAGTGTTATAATGATCATTTGTAATCCCAGCACTCTTAGTAGGAAATGGGAGGCACAGGAAACACTGGACACATACATACATACATACATACAAAAATTATTTTGAAGAAAATAAGCCATAGAAAGTATTTTTCAAGATCATTCGATTCAAAAGTAAACTCCCTTCTGAGGCGAGTTTTATATACTTGGTACAATTCCTTGAAATGGCATTTGAAAGACATCCTAAGATAAAACACATGGTCATGGAGAAACCAAAATGATTACCAAAGGCTCCTGTGTTGTAGGTTATGGGGTAAAGGTTATCATCTGTTTCATAATTCTTGAATTCTGACTGTGTAGTGGCAGCAGCAGACCCTGAATCACATTGTGAGAAGAATCTTTGCAGTAACTTCTATAGGCATGCATGACCTTGCACTTCCCGTACTGTTCCAGGGTACCTATCACGTGACAGGATGCAGCAGGTGCATCATGTGGATGTGTAGACTTGTCATTCTTGACAAATGATTCTGATTTTTATGAACATGCAGTACATATGCACTGGAAAGGTATAATGTATTTTTAAATTTAAAAGGTCATTAGCTAGGCATGAGAGAACATATTCTAAACTGATACTTGGGAAGCTAAAGCAAGAGAAACACCTTGAGTTGGAGGCCAGCCTGGACTGTACAATGAGTTCCAGGACAGGAAGGGCTATGTGAAACTCTGTTCTAGAACAAAATGAAACAAAACAATTTGAACATCAGTGCCTCTGTGTACTCATTTGTTGAAAGTACATAAGACACATAACTAGAAAAGAAAGAAGAAATGTAGGAACCCCTAAATGGATGGGGGGAAGAGAAAGCCTATGAAGATTATTTCACCATTATCAAGACAAGTGGGTCACCTCCTGGTGTTTTCTAATTATTAAGTTGACCTAGGAAAGCACTGCTGGACTTGGTGCGTATTTCATGGAGTCTTAATGTCCTCAACACGAGGATAAGGTGAGGACTTGCAAGTTTCCTGGGTGCTCTTTTCTTAGTCACTGTTCTATTGCTATAAAGAGACACCATGACCAAGACAACTCTTATAAGAGAAAATATTTAATGTGTGTGGTGATTTGAATAAGAATGGCTCCCATGGGCTTATAGATTTGAATACCTAGTCACCAGGGAGTGGCACTATTTGAAAGGGTTCAGTGGTGTGGCCTTGTTGGAGAAAGTGTGTCGCTGAGGGTGAGCCCTTGAGGTTTCGGAAGCCCATGTCAAGCCCAGAGTCTCTCTCTCTTACTACTGTTTTCAGATTCAGATGTAGAACTTGAAGCTCTCATGTCTGCCTGCATGCTACCATGTTCTCTGTCCTGAGGATAATGAACTAAAGTTCCAAAAGTGTAAGCAAGCTCCAATTAGATGCTTCTTTTTATAAGAGCTGTCTCTTCACAGCAATAGAATACTGATCAAGACAACTGGGGACTTGTCACAGTTTTAGAGGTTTAGTCTGTTATCATCATGGAAGGGAGCATGGGGGCAGGCAGGCTTGGTGCTAGAGAAGTAGCTGAGAGCTACATCCTGATCCACAAGCAGATAGAGAAAGTAGGCCAGGTGTGGGCTTTTGAAACCACAAAGCCCACTCCTAGTGACATACTTCTTTCAAAAAGGCCACATCTCTAATTCTAATTTATTTAAACAGTTCCACTCTCTGGTGACTAAGCATTCAAATACATGAGCGTATGGGGGCCTGACATTCTCCCCCTGCCCCCCACAACAGGCTTTTAGCCATAGCATAATGCAAAATGCATTTAGTCCAACTTCAAAAGTCCCCATCGTCTACCATAGTCTCAACACTGTTTTAAATTCCAAAAATCTGTTCTACAGCTCAAGGTAATCTTTTAGCTGTAATTCCTTGTAAAATCAAAATCAAAAGCAGATCACATATTTCCAACTTACAGTAGCACATAATATGCATTAGCATTCCAAATGGGATAAAAACCTATATAGTGAGGAAATAGTGGACCAAAGCAAGACCAAAACTCAGCAGGGAAAACTCCAAATTCTATATCTTCATGTCTGATGTCAAAATGTTCTTCAGAACTCCAACTCCTCTCAGCTTTGTTGACTGCAACACACCTCTCTCTCTTGGGCTGGTTCTACTCCCTGTTAGCGGCTTTCTTTGGAAGGTATCCCACAATTCTGGCATCTCCAACACCTTTGGGTCTCCAACATAATCCAGGCTTTACCTTCATAGCTTTATGCAATGGCATTTTTTATTAAGAAAAATTTTTATTCATTTTATATACCAGTCATAGATCCCCATCTTTCCTCCTCTCACTCCTCCAGCCTCCCCACAACTCACCTCCCATTCCATGCTACAAGAAGGTAAGGCCTCCTATGGGGAGTCAGCAGAGCCTGGTATATCCAGTAGAGGCAAGTTCAAGCCCCTCCTCCTGCCTCAAGGCTGTGCAAGATGTCCCACCATAGGTAGTAGGTTCCAAAAAGCCTGCTCTCACACCAGGGATGGATCCTGATCCTACTGCCAGGGGGCCCCTTAAGTGGATCAAGCTACACAACTGTCTTGATTATGCAGAGGGCCTAGTCCAGTCCTGTGGAGGCTCCACAGGTGTTGGTCTAAATTTCATGAGTTCCCACTAGTTTGGTTTGGTTGTCTCTGTAGGTTTCCCATCACGATCTTGATGCCCCTTGCTCATAGAACCCTTCTTCCTTCTTTTCAACTAGACTCTTGGAGCTCAGCCTGGTGTTTGGCTGTGGACCTCTGCATCTGCTTCCATCAGTTAACATCATCCTGAGTGAGGTAACCCAGACTCAGAAGGACAAACATGGTATGTACTCACTCAAAAGTAGATACTAGATGTAAAGCAAAGGATAACCAGACTACAACCCACAGCTCCAGAGAAGCTAGACAACAAGGAGGATTCAAAGAGGGACACATGGATCACCCTGGAAAGGGGAAATAGATGAGATCTCCACGAGTAAATTGGGGATGAGGGGTGGGCAATGGAGGGTAGGGGATGGGGGATGAGAACATAAGGGAACAAGATGGTCAAGCTGGAACAGGGATGGAGTGGGAGAGCAATGAAAGAGATATCATGATAGAGGGGATACCATCATGGGGATAGGGAGAAATCGGGTGCTAGAGAAGTTCCCAGGAATTCACAAGGATGACCTCAGCTTAGACTACTAACAATAGTGGAGAGGTTGCCTGAACTGGCTTACCCCAGTAATCAGATAAGTGAATACCCTGTCATCATGCAATGGCCTTTTTGAGCCTACATTCACGGACACCCCTGACACAGGCCTGGCCTAAGCAGCTTTCCTTAGCTGCAGAGGGAGACTCCACAACCTTTTTCTTGTATCCTTGACTCTAAAGGCAGAGCCATGTGGCCAAAGCTGCCAAGTTCTGCTCCATGATGGGACAGGAATTTGCCCCCCTCCTTCAATTACATTTATATCAGCTTTCTGTTGTTGATGGTTCCCTTCCCTGCTTAAGCTTTTCTTTAATTCCCTTTCACAGGCTGAAGGCTTAGCTGCATGGGGTCTTGCCCTGGGGTCACCACTCCCTTTACTTCATTTGGCATTAGACTTTTCTTTAAACTTTTTATCACCTTGAGCACTGGATTTAGCTCCATTACAATCCCTGGTGCTCATTTTCTCATCAAACTGTACATTTTGCATCTCACTTTGGCCCACTCACTCCTTTTCATTATAGACCTGTATAAGCGTGATTACTGATAGCCACACAACAAGAGCCCATACTAGGCTGTCTTGAAATCTCTTCTGCCAACACCACTAATCAAAAACTCTTCAATTTAGCCTCAGGTAGATTTTTTTGGACAAGAGCAGAAAGAAGTCACATTCTTCACCAAAATATCACAAGAATGGGACTCTAGGCCACTTGATAATATTCTTCTCCTCCTCTGAAACCTGTGAAGCCAGGCTGTCATAATCTATATCGTTCTCAGCACCACTGTCTTCCATGTTCCTGAGATGGCTCATTAAGCTCCTCTTAAAGTGTTCAACCTCTTTTCCAGTCCAAAGTCCCAAAGTCCACAGTCTACCAACAAGTAGCATAATCAAGCCTGTCACAACAATACCCCTCTCCTGGCACCAACCTCAGTCTTAGTCACTGTTCTATTTCTGTGAAGAGACATTATGACCAAGACAACTCTTATAAGAGAAAACATTTAATTGGGGGGCTAGCTTGCAGTTTTTGAGATTTAGTCCATTATCATCATGGTTGGGAGCATGGTGGCAAGGAGTATGGTGGTGGTCAGGCATGGTGCTGGAAAAGTAACTGTGAGCTACATCCTGATCTGCAATAAGAAAGAGACTGATTCTAGCATGGCATTTTGAAACCTCAAAGCCCACTCTAAGTGACACATCTTCACCCCAAAGACCACATTTTCTAACCCTTTCATACAGTTCTACTCCTGGTGACTAAGAATTCACATATATAAGCCTATTCAGGGCATTCTCATGCAAGCCACCATAGCTATCTAGATTTAAAATAATAAGGCAGAGGAGATAGATCTATGGATATCATGCTTGTCATGTGCAGTGGTCTGAATAGAAATGGCCCCATAAACTCATGTGTTTGAATGCATGGCACTATTAGGAGTTGTGGCCTTGTTGGAGTATATGTGGCCTTGTTGGAGGGAGTGTGTGACTATGGAGATGGGCTTTGAGTTCTTATAAGCTCAAGCCTTGCTAGTCTGACACAGTTGCTTCTCTTGCCTTCAGATCAAGATGTAGGACTCTCACTTCCTTCTCCAGAACTATGCCTGCACATAGACATGAAGATAATGGACTAAACCTCTGAAACTGTAAGCCAGCCCCAATTAAATGTTTTCCTTTATAAGAGTAACTGTGGTCATGGTGTCTCTTCACAGCAATAGAAACTTTAAGACACAATGGAATTAGGATCTCCAAAGCCCACATAAAAGCCAGATGTGGCAGCACACACCATTAATCTCAGTGCTTGTAGGGTGAAATGAGGGGCAGACAGGAGAAGTCATGAAGACCACAGGTCAGCTAGCCCAGTGCAAACAACAACAGACCTTGTCTTGAACAAGGTGGAAGGTGAGAACCAACCTCTGAAGTTGTCCTCTCCTTCATATATGTACTCTGACACACATGCCCCTCCCCTATGAACACTCATGGACATCATACATATACACAAACACTTTGAGTATGGATTAAAAATCTCTGAAAAATATGAGCTCTACCACTGAGCTACATCCCTTGGCGGGTAACCAACAGTTGGATAAATGTACCTAAGGCTCACTCAATAGGAGGGAATTCATTCCTGGTACTACAAACCTAGCCAACAATCCATGGATAGAGAGGTCATAGATACTAGAGGATAACCTACTATTGCCATTTCCTAAGTCAATATAATTACTAAGTATATTCTAAATGTATATCCTCATCTCTAAAGGTAAGTGTAGGCCTCACCCCTCATCAAAGACGCTTTTTTTTTTTAATAGCAGATGGTGACTATTCCAGAGATCCACAAATGGTCAAAATTTAGGAAACAAAGGACAATGTGGCCCAGTCCAAATTGATACTTCTACAATGCAATCTCTATACCTAAGTCTTGGGGACATCATGGAAGAGGAGCTGGAAGGACTATAAGAGCCAGGGAACCACCATACTTGCTTCAAGACAGTGTCTTCCAGACAAGACAGAGAAGATGCACCCACGAAATCACAATATGGTCATCTAAACAAGACTTGCCTAATGGGAAATATGAACTGGCATACCAACATGATTAGGGGACATCTATCTCCCAAGGCCCCAACTTAAATAAAGAGCCAGCAGGAATCATCAATGGCTGCTGAGAGAGGGAGACTCAGTTTTTCTCTAGGGACAACCCCCTGATAGGCTATCTAGTTCCAAGTGGTCAGGCCTAAGCTCATGTACTTATGAGTGAGACTAATGAGACTCAGTATGGTTCTTCTGGAAGATACACGATGGCATAAAGGTGATATTTAAACTGGACTCCTGAGACCTCTCCCAGCACCCTTTCATTTGATGTAAGACTCCTGTAGCCCAAAGGAAGAAGCTACTTGCTGAGGGACACTGATTGAATGAGGCAGAAAACCATTGATCTCTAAAACCCAAAATTGGCCCCAAACAAATGTACAGGGCGGCCAATTCACTTCCTTATTGCTCTGTCAAAGGATTATGCCCAATGCTTGCAATCATCCCTGGCCTTCCATCTTGTACTACTTTGCACCCCTGTCCATAGAGGTGCCCCAGACTCTGCTATCGCATTGGCTTTAACTGTCAGATGGCTTTGTGAAGTGTCTGGATCGTATTTAAGGAATCTTAGTGTTTGATGAACAAGAAGAGAATCAATAATATTTTTAGAAAGCTGACTTGAGTCTCTGCATGGAGAAAGGGCAATGGTTTGAGAACAACGGGCCAGCCTGTTTTTAAGTTTTTAGATACAAACCCCACAGAAACGTAATGTCAAATCTCAGTTTTTCAGCCCCCTTTGACCTCAGCCTTTTTTTTTCTCTCATTGTCAAAGAAGTCACAGCAGTTGTGCAAAGAAAAGCATTGCTTTTAAAATCTGTGTCTTTTTCAACTGTGACCACACTTCCACATCCACCATGACTTAATGGCGCCTAACAACCAATTAATGGCTTGAAAACCAGCAGGAATCCTATTCTGCCCGGTAACCTGAAATGAATTATTGATAGACGCTTTCAGCTCTGTGTCCTCTCAGATGTTTCAAAGTCAGTGTCAGCCTGTGCATTTTCTCATTCAGTCTTTACTGAGGTCAAGATTCGTGAAGCAATGATCTTCGGGAAAAGGGCTAGGGGGAGGAGCCCCAGTGCCCTGGGTAGTATGGAGCTGCACATAATTGGCCTATCTTTAACCGAGTTCTCTGCAAGGTGTCAGCAACCCCCGAATGGAGGAGGGGAATGCTGATTTTCTTTTTCTCTCAGAGCAGGTGGAGCCTCACATCAAGTTTAGAGGTGGGGGCATGTTAATAAGTGCATTTATAATTATGAGAAATAATTACACTTAAGCTCATGTTTTCTTTTATTTGAGTCTTGGAACAATTCTGTCAAGAAGAGGGGAAAATAAGATTTTTCACCCGCTATGGATAAAAGGAGAAGCCTGCAACTGGGGACCGTGTGGTGACTCCCTTTTCCTTGCACCCCCACCCATTTTGTATTTCTAGAATGGTGGTGCTGTTTTTATAACTGGGCTTGACAATAAGATGGATCTGAAAAGGTGTTTTTTTTTTTTAAGTGACTCAGATTTTAATATTATTCTGCCATGGCAAACAGTGCATTAGGCGCTTCTTAGCAAAATAATTAGTGCATTATTAAAGTGTTCCTTTGAAGTGCTTTAAGCTGACTGATGGCAAAAGAAAAATAACATAATAAAATATAATGGTTAAATATGTTATAAAATAATAACTCTTGGAAAACCTCCAAATGAAAACTATTTAGGGTCATGAAAATATTTAACATCCATTATTTAAAGCTATGGAAAAAGCCTCCTAATTCAATCTTTTGCAAGGAAGCTCAGATTAATCACTGCCAACCACCCATATGCAGACATGTTTCCTATGCATATTACTATGGTGTTTCAGTTTTCCTACAGGAACTTATTACATTTTATAGGATGATATTTTATAGGATGCTGTATAGTTTCACAATTGTTACTTTAATATGTGGATTTTTTCCATTTATATTACTTCTACAAATGAATTATTGGCTTAATATTGACCACCGGGCTCTCACTAATTTTCCCTGTCATAATTAATACAAATGAGAATGTTCCCACATGTACTGGCATTCCTCAGTCTGAGTTACACTTCTGGATCCCTAGCAACAGTGATGTGACTAAACCAAAGGGTTTAGACACTCTCCTGCCTCTGCTGTGTGCTCTGACACTAATCTTTGACACACTGATAGAGGACCACACCATTCCATTCATTGTCACCAGCTGTTAGCATGTTTATAGATTTGGAACCAGAGATTCTGCATAGTATGTGGTACTTATACTTTTCAAATATGAAAACACATCTTCTAACCATTAAATAAATGTGATAGTGGCATTTGGGAAAAAAATGACTCTGGGAAGCAGAAAAGAAACAAAACATAAAACAAACTTAATATTCCATGAGGAGGAATCTAAAATCATTAGGGAAAATATGGTTCAGTAAGGAAGACTTACGGATAAGTTTGAATATTTAGGACAAGAAAGAACAGATAGACACTATCAATCACTGACCAATTTTGCTGTGCCCAAATACAAACCTTCCACCATTTGAGAGCCACTGGAAGCAATCAAAGGATGGATAAAATGAACCATTCTTCCCACACAGAAGTGGCTTAGAAAAATTCACAGCATACCAGCAAAAAACCTCACTTTAAAAATAGAAAGTGTATCTTAAATGTCCCCACAGGCTCATGTCTTGAAGGGTTGCTCCCAGCTTTTGGGGGATCTTGGACCCTTTAAAGACCTGGTCTAAGGAAGTCAAGTCACTGGGGAGGGCCTGCCCTATAAGATGGCATTGGGATCGCTGCTTATCCTCTCTCTGGGGTCTTTTTGGCCACCAAGGCAGCATCCTTGCTGTGCCACGTACTCCCACCCAACATGTTCTGCTGCACCATAGACACAACACCATGGTGCCAAGCAAACGTGGGCTGAAACCTGAAAACGTCAGCTAAAATGCTTTTTCTTCGTTTTAACATTGCTTGTCTCTGGTGTTTCGTCATAGCAATGTAAAGCTAACTAGCTCAACAGATATAAATAGATTGTCTATCAAAAATTAGTATGGTTGTGTAGAATACTTCAATGTGCTTTATCACATTGTTAATAAAAAAATAATATCTTAGCTGTAAAATCAGTAATCATGGAAGGAAGAAAAGACCATGCTATGCCCTGACATATTTTGGGGCTATTGTACCATGTGCATGTATTTCTCATTAAAATTAAAGGTTTTAATTTACAGGAAAAATCTTTTGCTATTTTAATATATGTTAGGGGGAGAACTCTTTGTTGTATATACATTTTATACAGTACTAGAAGATGTTATAAGAACAAGACAAAGCAAGATAAAGCAGAGAGTGACTAAATTACTCTCACTTATTTCATTCAGCTATAAATGAAAAATACTTCATAAGACATGGTGTGTAGCAGTTTCTTCCTAGATTGAAACATTCCACCCTGCTGGGAAGTTCCTAAATACAACAAACAACTCAAACTAGTTTCAGGAAGTCCCTGAAACTGACCGGATTCACTAAGCCTCTTCCTCCCAGGGGAAGCAGTAAAGACTTCTGAGAGTCACAAACAGGTAAGCCAAACTGCAAAGAAAACGCTGAGACCAGCTGCCTGGAAGAAGCAGAAACCAGCCCAGCTGCCTGAAAGGGGTTTAGAGTCACTTGGAAAGAACACTCCAACCTGTTGAGTTGCCTGCAGGCTGTGCAGTGTGCTCCAGGTTCCCAGCTTTGTGAACTGTCACCCAAGCTGGCGTGGGCTTTGATGATACCTCTGTCTTTGAGTCATTTCTGCTCCTGTGAGTAACCCCAATAAAACTCATTGGTTCACTACATTGGGCCTTGGTGGTAGCCATACTTTGCTGTGTTGTGAGCTTCCTATCTGGGGTGAGTGGACATGTATGAATATCTCCTCAGGAAAAGTCTTGTCATACAAGACTAAATATCTCAACTGAGCCTGGTGACACAAGCCTATAATGCCAGAGTCAGGAAGACAGGTCAGTGATAGTGTCAGATCCATGAGAGCCTTTCTCAAAAAGGAAGGAGGGAGGGAGGGAGGGAGGAAGGAAGGAAGAAACATGTTAAGTACCACACCATAGAGAACCTGAGGACTGCAGTCTTGAACCAGGAATGTCCCATGACACCTGGGTCATGGGTGCCTTCTGTAGCCACAGACCAGGAAGGGATGTTGTGCTGAAGAGCAGTATGCCTCTGCATAAGAAGTGAGTGAGGCTCTGCCTCTGTTTGGAGAAATACCAGAGAAGATGAGACTAGATGTAAGATGTGCCCACACATCTTTCAATTGAAACACAACCCAAGGAAGAAGATATTCTTTAATGTAGTGTTTTCATTAATTCTTTGAAAACTTCACAAATGCATACAATGAATTTTTTTTATCATGTCTACTTCTCACTCTTTTCTCAACCCCTCCCATATCCAACCTCCATCTCTCCAGCCGTTTTCCAATTTTATGTCTTTTCTTAACCCACCCAGTCCAATGTATGCTGTCCAACTCATACACCCCTGGGTGTGGGGTCATCCAGTGGAATCTGGTCAACCTACCAGGGGCAATGCCCTTAAAGAAAGTGACTCTCCCTCCCCTGCATATATATATATATATATATATATATATATATATATATATATATGTGTGTGTGTGTGTGTGTGTGTGTGTGTGTGTGTGTGTGTGTGTGTGTGTATACAGAGATACATGTCCATGGGCTAGCCGTATACACACATACATCTTGTTTTGTCAGCCAAACTAGCACAGAGGAAATTACACCACACTAGGAACAAATTTACCTCTCACCCTGGTCTGGTTTCTGGTAATAGTCTCCATTTAAATGAAATGGCTTCTTGGAGAAATAGCTGGCGTTAGGTTTGGGAGAAGAAAAATACAAGGTGGTAAGAGAATGCTAAGTAAAAACAAAAGCCCACTGATGGGGGTGTGCTGAAGGAACACAGGAGCCAACTGAAAGATTCCCAGTGGCCACATCTGAATTAAAACAAATATTTTATAAACTATTTAAGTGTAGAGGCTCACAAAGAGGGTCAGTGGGTAAAGGTACTTGCTGCCAAGTTTGATGATGGCCCAATCTTGATTCCTGGGACCCACAGAGTGGAGAAAACAGACTCCTGACCTCTGTACACACACCACGGCATGTCCAGCACTGTTCCCTCAGGTCAATTTTTTTTCTGTAGACACCAGTCTCATATCTAGCTCTTCTGATGAGTCCCCATCACCCCTTTCACTTTTAGTGACCCTTGCCCCCCACACACACCATATCTTCTCGTTTGTCTGCACAGTCAGAAGTCAGTACTGTTGGGTTTGGGTGGCTGATTGACTCAAAGGGCTTGCAGATTGCCCTGCTGTACATTCATGAACTGATTTTTTTTATTTTATCAAAAGGCACATTTGTCCCTTTATGGAAAATTGTACAACCATTTAAAAACTAACAAAAATGCCAAATGAATTGCTTTTTATTCTTCTTGGTACACAGTCAACCTCTTGAGTGTAGATAATATATTGAGTCAAATGAGGTCTCATAAATGACATTTGACTTTGAGCTTTGAAAATGGAGGAATGCGCCTTTAATCCCAGCACTTGGGAGGCAGAGCCAGGAGGATCTCTGTGAGTTCGAGGCCAGCCTGGGCTACCAAGCAAGTTCCAGGAAAGGCGCAAAGCTACACAGGGAAACCCTGTCTCGAAAAAAAAACAAAAAAAAAAAGAAAGAAAGAAAAAAAAAGAAAATGGAGGAATGACTGAATTTTGGAAAATAACATAGACTTCACCTAAAGGACACATAAGGCACAGCCTTTCCAGGGGAGGGGCTGTAGGGATACCTTGAATGCAAGCTGGATAGGTGGGCCATTGTTCATTGGCCATGGATTCTGCAGCAGAGTCATCATTTAGGGTTGGGAGGCATGGAGATGCTCTCTCCTCACACTCTCTGCAGCTGTTCAGATGGTCAGTGACCATGAGCAACACAATGCTGTCCATCTCTGACTGAGTCTCAGAGGCTGCTAGTCGGTAGCCATGATTGACCAGGTGAGTTATTGTTAAGTATCACAACATTAGAATGCCTGATTCAGAAGAGCAGACCCTGGGGTTTGGCATTTGGCAATCAAATACTTAAAAGACACTTGAGTATACGTCATTTGTTTTTCAATTTTTTGAGATGTCCCACTCCGTTCACCACCATTCTGTCTCCCTCCTTCTCCTCCTGTCTTCCTCCTTTATCTTCCTCTGTCTGCTTCTCCTCTTCCTCCTCCTCTTCCTCCTCTTTCTCCTCTTCCTCCCCTGTCTGTTCCTTCTGTTTACCCTCCTCATCTAAATTCTTTTTCTTTTGTTTCTCTTTGAGGCAGGGTCTCATGTAGCCCTGAATTTGGATTCTCCTGACACAGATATTCAGAAAGCCATAGGCCATTTCACAGACTAACTGTACTTGACTCAAGGACCCAAAATTTCAGATCCGTATGCTCATCAAACATTGAGTTCACTGTGTTCTGCTAATGAACATTAGGAACATGGACTCTCACAGGAGTAGGCAGAGCAGAAGTAAGCATTATAAAGAATTATGACAGAAAAGTGAGGAATGGAGGGAAAATGAGAACTTACAGAAGCGTGAGAGAGATTCCCATGAGTGGAATGGATTTTCAAGACAGGAAAACGCTGCTGAACTTCCTTATATGGAATTTTTATAGGGCCATGGTAGAAGTGACAGAGGCTGAGGTAATCTTTACCGAGATTAGCTAATTCTTCGGGGTATCATAGGCTGAGTCAATGGAGGGACCACACACTCAGTGTCCGTCCCTCTGGCTCAACCAGATAGAGGATCGTGAGTTGTTTATGTGCTGCCCAGACAGTTGAGGTGGCTGTATCTCCTCTTGTCTGTCTCTGACTCTAGTTTTGCTAATTGTGGACCTAGATTGTCTATCAGCTAGGAGTCACTTGGCCACTGTTGCTACTCTGTGACCTTGCAGGTGTCTTAAAGCTGCTAATCATACTAAGGTCTCTTTGTCCTCAGGCTTCCAAGACCAGCTTACAGCTTTACATGGCAGAGCTAATTTTATCCCAGCCTCCAGTATTTACTTGCAATCTTTCTTGGTCAGTTCATATTTAGCTCCTTGTCTACTGGTGGCCTGAGAAGTTATCTTTATGATACAGTTGGCTACATTAGGATCAAGGACACATGCAAGAACAATGGCGGCTCACATACACTCCTCAAGGACTCGGGTGGCAGGGGTGCCAGCATGCCATCACTGGCCCAGAGCCTCTTCTTCCTCTTGCCTGTGTAGCCTGACTGTAACGCAGCTGGCAGCCCACCTCACTTAGAAGGAGAGTGTAAAGAACACGGGCTCAGAAGGAAACAAAGACATCATTCGGGCTGCATGTCAGTTACATTACTCAGAGCAGGCAGGTGTCCATCAGAGAGAAGGCAGAGGGGAGGTGTAGGGTGGACCAGCACAGCTGCCCCGGAGAACTGGCTCTCCAGGACTCTACATCTGCACCATTTGGGCTGGGGGCAACCAGCAGGAGGCCATGTCCTCATGGCTCCTCCAGAAGACACTTTGGAAGCTGTGTTAGTTACTTTTCTGTTGCTGTGGTAGAAGATCATGACCAAGGTAACTTACAGAAGGAAGGCTGTCTTTGGACTAATGCTTCCAGAGGAATGAGAGTCCATCATGTCAGGGAAGCATGGCGGCAAGATGCAGGCATAGGGGCAGGAGCGGGAATCTGAGAGCGCACATCTTCAGACTCAAGCATGAAGTAGAGAGAGGTGGTAAACCGGAAGTGGTTTGAGGCTTTTAATCTCAGAGTCTGTTCCCAGTGATGGACTTTCTCCAGCAAGAATGCAACCCCCATAACCTCTCCAACCGTGCCACCAACTAGCAACCAAGTGTTCAAATGCCCAGACTATGGGGACTGTTTCTCATTCAAACTACCACAAGAGTCCATGGTACACAAAGGAAGTGCTTTGGCATCAGACAGTGGACACCAGTGGCAGGTGCCTTGAGATAAGAGCATGAGTAGGACAAGGGACAGAAAGACAGAAGACAGTGCCCTGTAGGAGGGAGTCTCCAGAAGGAACAGCTAATGGCGAGTATGTGAAGAGGATCCCTCCCCCCTGTGTTCTTGAAACAATCTGTGAACAATAAGGCTCCCCTCATGGCCAGATAGGCACAGACTAAGATCTACAAGTGCTCAGAGCATATGGAATAACACAGAAGCAGATCCACAGGCTTGCTGACAATGGGAACAACTGCAACCTGGGGTGGGGGAACAGCCAGGAGGCTTGGCAGTGAGTATGTCAGTATTTTCCAGGAGTCACAGCCATGCAATATACCTCTGAGAGTCGATTAGACGCTCCTATGCTTGAAACAGCCAGAGTCCGAATAGCAAATCCGAACATTCAAGCCAAATGACACTTCCCAAGTGCAGCACCAAGGGGCAAGTGTGAAATAAGCAAATAGCTCCAAAATTTTAGGGGGAAAAGAGGCTGGAGTTATTGCTATCTGAACTGCAGGTGTTCCAGAAAGAATGAACAGACAAGAACAGAAGAGGGATGGCAGTGAAAAGCCGTGGGCAGAATTTAATCTCCTGGACAGCTTTTGATGATCTCAGTTCTCTGACTTCAAGTTAATCAGCCCGAGACCTCAGGAGGAACACTGATCTGCATGGTGTCTATTTCATACTTTGAAGCCCAGGGAACTTCTTGAAGGGACCTTTGATCTAAGGGGAAGTGTGGAGTGGTGACTAGGAGTGTGGATGTCAAAGGCAAGTAAAGGTCTGGACTGTAGCTGTCTCAGAGGCTGCCCGGGTGCATGCAAATCGTGTCAACAACTGGCTCAGTGCTCTCCAGGGTCCTTGTCTTCCGTGATTCTTTGCTCGGGCCTCTGATGACCAGACCCCAGCAGCTCTTGTTCCTCTGAGCTTGTTGGTTTAAGTCTCCTGAATGGGACTGTCACCACAGGAAAGTGCTCAGTAGCAGGACGTGTCAAGACTGCAATGCTTTAGCTTGCATGGCCTGTTTCCCTCTTTTCCTGGGGACTCTGGCCTGGCCCAAGCTCAGAATGCATCTTCTCTCTGCTTTTCCAGGATTGACTCAACTGTAAGATCAGCAACAGCTTCCAGCATGCTGACGAGTGTTTTGTAGGTGTCACGCTTTATTCCAAACCATCATCACCTGGATCACACCCGTTCACGGGTCCAGAGTGGAAGCCTTCAGTCACGTTCTTCAGCCTGTAGTGGGGAGGGACAAAAGAGAGTATTTGTTCTCATCTGCGGTTAAGAGGGAACTCTGGCCCAGGATGAAGCTGTTCAAAGAAAACTTATCCGTTTCTACTTCTATCATTGCTACCCCCCAAAGAATTCACGTTGAGTGACGAAATGGAAGAATCAGTGTGTGTATGGAGGAGTGTGTCTGTGTGCGAGTGGTATGTGGTACATATATGGTGTGTGGGTGTGTGTGGTATGGGGGACAGTGCCAACGTTGTGTGTTGTATCTATGAGGGTATCGTGTATTTTATATACCTGACTGTGTGTGTGCCCACATGTGCTACATGGTGTGTGTGGGGAGAGTGTGTATGGTGTGTGTCTGTGTGTGATGTATGTGGAGTGTGTGTCTGTGTGTAGTCGGTGTGTGTTAGTGTTGTGTGGTTTGTGTGTAGTGTGTTATGTGTGTGGTGTGAGGGATGTGCAGTGTATGTGTGGTATGTGTTACATGCGGTGTGTGGTAAGTAATGTCTGATGAGGTGCGTGTGTTGATGAGGTGCGTGCGTTGCACCTCCCCCTTGAGTCTTCCTCCTTTTGGATTAACCACACGCAGAACTTCAGTTCTGTGCCTCTGCTCACACTCACGACAGCACAGTGCTGTCCCATGAAGGGCAATCAGACCAGAAGCCCTGCCAGGAGAGCTTCAGACCCATTCTGTGACCAATGCAAGACTCTGGCTCTCCAGTCACAAACCTGATCTTTCTTTCTCAACCTCCTGCCTCCTAGAGCATATCACTCAATGGGAACCTCATTGCAGAGAAGGGACAGGAATAGAATTAGTTTCCTGAGTTGCAGGAACCCCTTCTTGCTCTCCATGGGGCTTCCTGTCTCCATATAACCCATCTAGGCTAATTCTCCCTGTGCTCACCCACAATCTAAGTTTGATAAACACCCACTTTACACAACGGATAACCACAGTGGGACCTCGTGTGCTGGAGGCAAGTCTCTACCAACTGGGGCAGGGGCTAGAATGCAGCTCAGTTGGTAGAGACTTGCCTCCAACCGACAAGGTCCTGAGTTCACTCCCCAGCACTGAAAAAAAGAAAAGAAAAACCCACTGTGGTTAGTGACAACATAGGAGTGACATGAGGGGTACGCCGGCACTCAGCATGACCTCAGGATACTCAGGTATTGTGTGTGTCCCACCCTTCATGTTAACCTTCATGCTAAGGATCAAGTACTAATCATTGACAGACTCGAACTTCTTAAAGTGACACAGGACACTTATTTAGTACCCATGTGTGAAATGTGTTATCTGATTATCAAAGGCACCCAGGAAGTGGGGGGGTTAGTAGTCGTTAGTGGTTTCTTTTCTATTCCTTTTTCTTTTTTTTCAGATGGAGTGTCACATAGTGCAGACTTGAGACAGACTTCAGGCTAGACTCGAACTTCTGATTCTCTTGCTTCTACTGGTGCTGTGGTTATAGGGGCATGCTACCACATGCAGCTTATTGGGGGGTTATTACAGTCATTCTACACTGTGTGATTGAGGTTCAGACAACCCGAGAACATCCATAAATCACAGGGCTAGTGAACGAAAGAAGCTGGGTCTGAAGTCACATCTCACATAGTCTCCATGTCTGCATGACACTTGCCCCCTTCACCATCACTGGCAAGTTGGCTGGAAGGTGGCTCAATGTGGAGATTGAGGGAAGTCTGTCTTCCTGAGGGCAGCCCGTCTTTTCTCCTGTTCTAGGAGTCAGATCCCTTTAAAGACACCACAGATATACATAAAGGACAGGTCAACTCAGCTGTGAGTAGGATCCCTGGGACAGGATGTAGGGGTCTCTCCCCTTTATGAGGCATTTGAGACATTGTCTACTCCTCTCTGAAACGCGTGTCGTGATTGACACACCCAGCCCTTGCAGGGAACCTCCATCTTCCTGTCTTTGGTTCAACTCCTAAACACAGTTGTGCTTCCATCCTCAAAAAAAATAAAAAAATAAAAAAATTCCATTCCTGAACAGACCATTTTCTGTCCTTTGCCGTCTTCCTGATCTTATCTCTTCACAAATTACCTCGTGTCCCAATCCCTGCTTGTTCTACTCTAAGAGGGCTATTTCTTCACGCTGTGAAAGTGAGAAAGAGGGGTGGAGGTGAAGGAGAGGAGGGGAGGAGGGGGAGGAGAGAGGGGGAGGAGGGACGGGGAGGAGGAGGAGAAGCCGCTCCTGCTCAGGTTGCTGTTTCTCTGTAGCAATCTGTTGTCTGCTTTTCCTGTTACCTTAGTTCACATTGCACTAGAGCTCGGTGTGGTCAACTCTTTCCTCCTCTCTAAACCACCCTCTGCCTTTGTGACGAAGCACTTCTCCATGCCATGCAGCCGTGGCTGTGTCCCTCAACAAGGCAGGATCCTGCAGTTCTAAAGATTTAAATAATTGTATTGAACACTATTCGTAAGTTCTCCGTAGGTTGGTATCATTCCCTTTGGATAGGAGGAAGGGTGGAGCTTAGAAATACAAACTAACATACTCAAAGTTACAAACTTAGTGGGATTAAATACCTCATTCTTTTGAATAAGAACAAAAAAGCAAACCCTTCAAACCTCAGGTTCCCAAGCTGGGTAGCAGTGGCACACACCTTTAATCCCACTACTTGGGAGATAGAGACAGGCAGATCTCTGCAAGTTTGAGGCCAGCATGGTCTACAGAGTGAGTTCCAGGACAGCCAGGGCTGCACAGAGAAACCCTGTCTCAAAACAAACAAACAAACCCCCTCAGATTCCCAGGCCTTTAGAGGGGCCAGAGGGAACAGGAGTCCCAAGTTACGGATCTGTCTGCAAACCACGTCTCACCAAGCTTTAGTTTCAAATCGAGGTTCCATTGTTTGCTAGTTTTGCAGCATCCTGCCTGTGTGTAGAGAAATGCCTAGCTCAGTCTCTTTAAGCTTCCGAGTATTCATTTATGAAGTGCAGAGAGTTACAAGTTGTGCTTCCTGAAAGAAGGTGTGCAATGGTTGGGGCACCAGGGGCAATGTGGACTCTCTCCCCATACATGTCCACTATGTGATGAAGGTGAGTACACATGCTAGCACTTAGTCTAGGTGAGCGCCGGGTGCCCTTTCAGCGTGGATGGAGGGTAATCTCCAAGGGAAATGGTCCATTTTGAAAGGTGGTGCTTTCATTATCCAGGTAATGTGGCCTGAAAGGTGAATTTCATTTTGGAATGAAATACCAATCCCACACTTTCATTACCTGGTTCTCAGTAGGTGGTGGTGTGCTGTCATCCACGGGGCACCTCACCAGAGGGCAATCTGAGGTCGCAGGTCCCTTCGTGGAAGTCTTACCACAGGAATTAAGAAACCCAATCAGGCAAGAGGGCTTTTAGCAACCTTCATCTGAGAGATCAAAGTTCAAAGGTCCCTGCTCTCCATGCCCTCTCTGACTGTGGGTCATGCAGCCGGTGATCACAGGCTTCCTGGTAAAGGTTGAATGAATTCACCATTGTTAGTGCAGAAGAGAGGCCTTTGCAAAGCAAGAAATCAGTCCGATGTGTGTCTCCTCTTTGCCACCACCAGGGTCTGAGCAATCCAAGGTCATTGTTCATCTCTGACCAAGGCGCAGTGTTCGTGTCAGGGTGTAATTAAAGACTCAACAGTTCTCAGGAGAGAAGGGAGACTGGGGCAAGAGGGTTATTTCCTCAAGGGCAGCCATGGATGAAGAGACTGCACTGTGCCCAGGGCTGACAAGCAGTCACCGGAGAGACTGCTGCTCCTGACTCACTGAGTCTCACCGCATTGTGTGAAGGTGTTTCCTGCCCAAAGCACAGACATACTTTCAGATCCAGGCACTGGAACCACTCAGCAATCAGGTATGGTCTCAGCTTGTCTTGGTCACAGAAGCAACCGGATGCTAGGGTTTCAAAGCTATGGATATCTCTAGAATGTTTACTCTGGCCCCATTTCACAGATGAGAAAATTGGGATGAATACAAACACTGCTTTTGTGATGTTTACATGAAGATCCCCAGTCTGTCACTCAGTAGAGGCCCTTCAGACAGAAAGCAACTGAACCTTTTCCAATGGAGGGTGGCTAGGCCACAAAAATGGGCCCATCCAACTTCCTGAATCCCCAAAGCTAAATCCTTATTGAGTCTCTTAGAATACCTGAATGTCCCTCAGGTGATGATTCTGGGATTTTATGAAAATTTCATATGAGAACTAAGATAATTTGTTTGCTTTCCTATAAACACACAGCAGCCAAACTAGATTCGAAACAATACAGTCACAAAATAGCCTGTGGCAGAAATCGGGATGTTTAGAGCTCCGCGTTGTGTTGAGAGACCAGGAAGCTGCAGCTGCAGAGATATGAGCTGCAGTCTGCTGTGCCACACTCCATCACCTGGGCTGCCCCCTCCCTGCCCTCTCCAAGCCCCAGTTTCCCTACTCCTCATGGAAGGCAGGCAGGACCCGCCCTCTGGGTTCTGGTGTGTTGATGGACATGGCACACTGGCTGATCTGTGCAGATCACGACGTACAGAGTGTTGCCCAGCACTCTGTTGGATTCCTCTCATTGATTTCAGGCCCTGACACTTGTGAAGCACACCAGTCCATTCAGAAAGAACTTGTTGGTCCATATATGTGCTCTCAGCTCTGCTCGAAGGGGAAATCCACAGTGTCGTGTGTTCTGCCCCTGTGGTATCTGGATCCATGCTGGATGTGGTTATACTTGTCCGGGTGCAACTCAAGGAGACTCAGTGCCCTGTGAGCCTGACCCCAAGTTTACATGATAAGGGACACACATGTACATGAATGTACTTTGGCCGGGGCTGACAGCCAGGGACTATACCTCCTATGCACTCTCTGCGGTGGTGGCTTAAGTAAGAAATGTTTCCCACAGGTGCAGGCATTTGAACACTTGGTCCCGTCCCGTCCAGTCGTCGTGTCCCCCCCACACACACACCCACCCCCAGTACTGTGTTCGGAGGTTTCAAGACAGGGCCTTCCGGGAGGAAGTCACTGGGAGCAGGCTTTGAGAGCATGCGAGTCACCCTCTTTCTAGGTCACTCTGCTTGGCACTTGCAGTAAAGCATGTGAGCTCTCAACTTTGTGCACCAGCCGCCGTGCCCGCCACTTGCTGCCATGCTTCCTTGACACGATGGAGTCATCCCTCTGGAACCTTAAGCCAATATTAACTCCTCCTTCCAGAAGGTGCTTTTGGTCGTAGTGTTTCGTCACAGCAACAGAAAAGTCATTAAGATGCCCTTGTTGTTTGAATGAAACAGATGAAGCAAAGCTGAGGCCAGAAAATCCCGTATTAGAGGTTGATGTGGACCTCTTAATGGGGATGCAAATAAGGACAGTGGTGGATAACAAACCAATAAAAAAAAATCATGGTGGTGCAATTAATAAGTCTTGCTTCAGCTGGAGTCAATGGAAAGAGGGGATCTCGATTGAAAATTGAAATTGGCCTTCACAAGGGCCGGCTAACATCTCAGCACTGGTGGGGAAGGGGCTCATGAAGTTTCTGGTTCTGAGGAGCTCTGGCTGCTGGGAGAGGGACAGTCAGCTTTCTTCAGGGACGAGGCTGCCTAGAGAGGCTGCTCACGCCCCAGTGGATTGTCCTGTATCCACGTACATAGAGGTGGGCTCTGACAAAAGAGCACATGAAGCTGGGAAATAGTTGGAAGGGGGGGCGATTGGAGGGGTGGTGGATTTCATCCAAATAGGCATGTATGAAATTCTCAAATGAAATAAATGTATAAGAAAAATAAGTCATGATGGGAAAATGTGCAGAGATGACCAGCCACACTAGTGGAAATCCATGAACTGTGGGCTAATAGCTGTGGAGCCCCCATAGGACTAGACTAGGCCCTCTGGATACAGGAGACAGTTGTTGTTTAGCTGGAACTGTTTGGGGTGCCCCAAGGCAGGGGGATGGGGAATCCATCCCTGGTGCATTGGCAGGATTTTTGGAGCCCAGTGCCTAGGGTGTGACACCTTGCACAGCCTTGGTGCAGGGTGGGTAGGGGTGGGGAGGAGCTTGGACCTGCCTCAGCTGAGTGTGCCAGGCTCTGCTGACTCCCATGGGAGACCTTGACTTGGGAAATGTGGGGATGGGGGGTGGGTTGTGGGGGAAGGCTGAGGGATGGGAATAGGGAAGAGGTGGGGATCTGTGGTTGGTATGTATAGTGAATAGAAAATTTCTTAATAATTAAAAAAAGAAAAACAAAAAACTGAATAACTATCAATATTTAAAGAAAAAAAAGTCTTGCTTTGCCTGTGTACAGGGGACAGGAAAAGAAAGTAAAAATATCTCTGTCCAGGGAGCTGGACACTCCTTTGCATCTGTGTGAGCACTGCCTCACTGTTCCTTGAAGTTCTTACCTTCCCTGTACTATGATCGTTTTGAGGGCAGGGACTAACCAACCTTAATTTTGTTCCAGAATGAAAAAGTCTGCCACAGCCGGGCGGTGGTGGCGCACACCTTTAATCCCAGCACTCGGGAGGCAGAGACAGACGGATCATTGTGAGTTCGAGGCCAGCCTGGGCTACAGAGTGAGTGCCAGGAAAGGCACAAAGCTACACAGAGAAACCCTGTCTTGAAAAACCAAAAACACAAAAAAGAAAAAAAAAGAAAAGATTAGAAAAGAAAAGAAAAAGTAGTAGCTGTCCCCACAATGGGTACTGGCTGGGTGACTCCTGGTGTTTTGAGTTTGGGACAGTCACTGTGGGGAGGTTCATCAGGGAGGTAGAAATTCCAACACAACATCCAGGATTGAGATGAGTGTGACAACATGATAGAGACTGTGTCTGCAGCGGTGGGTACATCGAGTTTTCAGAGGAAGGCCTAAGGTGCAGAGAAGAGAGAGTAACTCAGCGCAGCTAAAGGGCAGGTAGAGCAGGCCTAAAGAGCCAGAGCAGGAAGGAAGGACGAGCAAGAGCTTCTTCCTACCGTGTCGGGTGTAATTCACATTTTACTCCATTTCCAGCAGAGAACGGAAGATGTTGCTGGGTGAGGCATATCAGTAATGTAACAGCTTTTGCCTCTATTTATTTGTTTGGTTGGGTTTGGTTTGAGACAAGATTTCTCTGTGTAGCCCTGGCTGTCCTGCAACTCACTCTGTGGACCAGGCTGGCCTCAAAGTCAGAGTTCTGCCCGCCTCTGCCTCCTGAGTGCTGAGTGCTGGTGTGCGCCAGCACTTCCTTTTTAATAATGTCTTTGCATTGTTCCGTGATCAGCTTGTCTTGTAGGTTTCTGCAGCTTTGTTCCAGATTCCCAAAGATGGCACTGTACCACGTTTCAGGGCTTGAACAATGTCTCCTGGGCGGATCATCTTGTCACAGTGGATCTCTTACAGAGATCATCTTAGTTGGCAAAGTGTTTCATCTCTCAGGAAAAGTTGAAGATGTGTAGCCACTGTGAAAGAGCGAAATCAAAGGCAGCAAGGGTACCATTCACCAACGCCCTGGGTGTATGCTGTGCGCCTGTCCGTGTGCTGAGAGGGCCTGCAGGCTGGACCCTCTGTTCAGTAACGATGACATTTTCTGTGCTCTTCTACAAATTGTCATTCAACACCAGATAAAACTGACTCATCCAGGATGTGTTCCAGTTTTGATGAATCAATTTTCAAACAGATGTTTGCAGCTGGTGAAAAACAAAATTGGAATGGGCTTGTAGAATTTCTCACTCTAACTGGCTGTTGTATATTCCCCAAAGGCCCATCTGTTAAAGGTTTGGGCCTCAGGAGTTGTGAGAGGTGGTGGAACCTGTAAAAAAAAAGTGGGGTCTATGAGGGGATCTTTGGGTCATAGGAGGTATTCCCCTGAAGAGCATTGTGAGACCCTGGCCCTCTCTTCACTCTTTCATGTTTCCTGGCTGTAAGATGAGTGGATTTGTTCTGCCACAAGCTCCTACCATGTGTTGTTGCCTCACTACAGGCCCAAAGCAACAGGGCCAACTGATCACAGACTGAGAACTCAGAAACAATGAGGCCAAAAACACGCTTTAACTCAGCAGGCTGTCTTGGGCATTTTGTTACAGTAACAGAAAATTGCTCAAACTGTATAGGTAGTTATTTGCCATATTTGGTATATAAATCTATGACCACAGAGTAGATTTTCTTTTTAAATTTATGTTTCACTGATTATTCTTTCTGTTGATTAAGAAATATGTCAATGAATTCATTAATTTGTAATCAGTTGATTACTTAAATTTTATAAAGTACGACCACATTCATTTTCACTTTTTACAATTCTCTGAATGCTTATATCCCTTTGAGTCCTAATACAGGCACATGTTTGATGCTGTTCATTAAATAGTCACTACTTAAATGCATTGTGCTCATAACCCTTGAGATGTAAGCCTCCTTCATACAAAAAAAAGAATGACCAACAGACAGTAATTCAGCTACTCAAAATAATATGTATATGTTCCTAAGGGTACTTACTATTCTGTTGTAATTTGATCTGTTTGTAGTCCATGGAACCACCACCATCTCATCATCTATGAATTCATCATAGCTATCGAGGGTTTCAATGTTTTGATGATCTAATGGTCTAGCAGCATTGTCTGCAATATTCAAAACTGACTTGAAGTCCCTATAAAGTCATTTTAAGTCAAGTCATTTTAGAAAAAATTTACTTGTTTTATGTGTCTCTTTGTGCGCCTACACGTACACATGTGCACCGTGTGTGAGCAAGTGCACCCAGTAGGAAAAAAGGGCATCAGATCCCCAGAAACTGACGAATGGTTATGATCCATTATGTGGGTACTGGGAACTAAACCTAGTCCTCTACAAGAACAGCAAGTGCTCTTAACTGCTGAGCCATCTCTCCAAGTCCAAGAAAAGTCATTTTTAAGCTTACGCTATTTTCTCCCAACATGTCACTTTTTTCTCATGATATGTGAACTTTGGAATAATCATTAAAGTATCAAAAACAGCTTCAACTTGAAGAATCATAGTATGAGTCCAGTAAAGTCTCCAATGGCCACTAGAATGTTCTGAGGCTTGCAGATGCATAAATAAATCGCAGGCACCAACTTGTCGATGGATATTTATAAGCAGCTCATCACAGAAACGTGTCTCTTCAGGCCATTGCTCTATGTTGGTGGTCATTTTGAAGGCGGCTTTGTGAAATCACTAGATAGTCAAGCTTCTAGTGAGAGTCTAACAATGTGAGTACAATGATGCTTGACACGAATTACTCAGTGTTGGTGCTGTGTCACGGTTACGCCTTATAAACAGGCATGCCAATTAATTTGGTTTCAAGAGATACTCATAAAAAGATGGTGTCTTGGTAATCATTCACAGAACATTATCCAGTTGAAAGTCTGTTTTGCTTGGATTTTGGTGAGAACAGACTCCTCTGCTTATAGACCTGGTCACTAGACACTTCCTTTCATAAGGGGAATTCTAGACCTCTAGATTGAGAGCTTTGTCTAGCCTTACTCCACACTGAAAATTCCTAGCACAAAAACACTTGATTTTTCATCACACAGTGTTCCCCATCTCCACCCTTTTGTGTGAGACTGGAGTAAATGAGCCATGTGAGATGCTGTTTCCTACAGCCTTTCTCTACCAGTAATCATGAAATATTCTTCTTCAGTTTTAACTTACTGTATTTGAAGTACACATGTCTTACTTCTGTTTAAGAAGTCTTAGCATGGATCCTGAGGGACAGTTCAGTCACTAAAGTGCCTGTCCCATAAGCATGGTGACCTGAGCTGAGTCTCCACCACCCACAAAAAATACCTGGTTTGGTGGTGTGTGCTTGCAATCCCAGTGCTGGGGTGGTGGGAATAGGGGATCCTCGGTTAGCCAATCTAGCCTAGCAGGTGAACTCCAGAGCAGTAAGAAACCCTGTCTTCAGGGGGTGGATGGTATTTCTGAAGATGACGCCTGGTAGTGTCCTCTGGCCTCTGCACTCAGAGGCCCTACACACGAGTGTGCACACACACTCATGACAAAATGTCTCCCTAAAACAGCATGTGCCGGGATATTTTTCTCTCCCTTTGTGTGACATATCTGGACATTTAATTAAACTACCATCTCATCAAGTGTCTATTGTTTGTCTCTCATTTCAGGTTTTCTTCCATTTCTTTTGGTTTGGATATAGTTTGTTTTATTCATAGTTTAACCTAATGATTTGGGTGATAGACTTTCTTTTTCTGTTTTGATAGCTTACTCTAAAAATTGTGAATTTTAACCTATCAATGTTAACTATTATTTTTACACTCTTCTTCCAAATAAGGCAAATTGCTCTGAATATTTGAATTCCAGTTTCTCCATACTTATCTATACACTGGTGTCTATTTTTGTCCTTTGTATAATTTTACTCTTCCCAAACAGTGTTATTCTTGGTCTATATAATAAATTAGATTTGGTTTTCACTGCTAATTTCATTGAGGCTATTATTTTCCACATCTTTGACATTCTTCCATCTAAGGAGCACATTATTACACTCCTATTTATGCCCTTCAGACTTTCTTATAATGAATATTAGTTAGTAGAATACAGTCTCAATTTCTAATTTTTTTTTCAAATTTTATTTTCCTTTCATTCTCAAGGGATGTGTTTACTGGGTACATGTGGAATTGGCAGTTATCTTTGTCTTTAGTCCATTGCAATTTTCTTTCCATCAACTTTGGCATTCATTATTACAGCTGGAAAGTAGGCTGTTAGTCTAGTTTTTAATTGTGAAAACAATGTCTTTGAGCATATTGTTCTGCTTGAAATGTAGAATGCATATTTCTGTCCACTTCTGCTCCATTTGGATTCCGGAATCTTCAAGTTAAACTCCTTCGATACTTATAAAAAAGATCTCAGCAATTGAGTTTCTGAATTATGTTAGTTTTCTATTCCTTGTAGAAAACTTCAAACTTGGCTTTCATCTCCTTTATCATGATAATTATCATGCAATGGGATGTCTAATAACTCAGTATTTGGAGTTATATGTAAGTCTGCCCTGCTATGATATCCCTCTGTAAGACCAATTTAGTTGTACGATCTTCTGGGTTCTTCCCTATGTTTGAATTTTATGATGTGATGGATATTTGAAAAGCCACCTTTGCAATTTGAAATCTCCGGTGCTGTGATGTTCATTATTATTACATTATTATTATTTCATTTTTATGGGACACTAGGAGAGAATGATTATTGTCAGTGCAATAGATGAGAACCATGACATCTCATACTACCAAGTGCATTTTATGTGTTTTTATGTTTGGAGTAAATCTGATTAAATATTTTGTACACACTCAAAGTTTTGGAAGTGTATATAAGAAATAAAAAGTAAAAACAAAACAAACAAACAAAACTCCAATGCTTTAGGGGTTGTGTATATTGCTCAGTGGTGAAATGTTAACCTAATATGCTTAAGGCCACAGATTGAATTCCCAGCACTGTAACCAAAAAAAATGAACAAAACCACAAATGTTCCCTCTAGTAGATCGTAGTAATTAAACATTTAATTAAGTATTTGATGAATATTGTACTTAATTAGATAGAGGTTGAAATTATAACTTCTGTTGGTGATCCTAGGTTGTTTTTTTAATGTGTTTGTATATATATATATATATATATATATATATATATATATACATATGTGATACCCATATATATATATGTGATACCCATATATATATGTATGATACCCACATATATATATGTATGATACCCACATATATATGTATGATACCCCCCCCCCACACACACATATATATATATATATATATATATATATATATATATATATATATGTCTGATACCCACAGACGCCATAAAGGGCACCAGATCTTCTGGTTGTGAGCTGCCATGAGGGCACTGGGAACTAAAGCCAGGTCCTCTGCAAGAGCAGTTGGTGTTCTTAACTGCTGAGCCGTCTTTCCAGCCCCTTACCCTAGACCCACCCCGCTATGAAAGTTAGTGAGAACTGTACCAATGTGCATATGGTGTTCTGTTTCTTTTAATCTTAGAACTTATCTATTTCTCTGCTTTAAACCCATGCCTGTGCCTCTGTGTATATTCATGATATGCACATATGCGTGCCTTATATGTAATACCATTTCCCTTTCTCCACTGGCTGGGGAGCCAGACAACTTGCAGCATGAACTATCAAGAGAAGAAAGACTGAGCCTTGTGTCTGGTGTGAGAATAGCTAATATCTACAGAGTTGCTGAGTGGATGTGTTGCATTCTAAATAATCTTGAAAGTCAAATTTTCCATCTGCAGAATATAAGTCTTTTTATTTTGCTTGAGTATTTGTTTTTAAGAAAGTGGCCATTTCAAGAATAAACAAGCTGAGAATTGTAAATGAGGAAAGGATAAGTTTTCTATTAAAAACAATAGATTAGAAAGAGAATGCATGGTGTTAGAGTATCTAATTCCTGCCCAGAAGGAAATGAAAATTCAACACTCTGGCAAGAGAAAGGCATACTGCCCAGAGAAGATTCTGGCAACAAATTCCAAAGACTTGCAAGGAGAATTTCAGAACAGAGCCTTGCTTCTTACAGTAGCATCTCTAAACCTCTCGCTGGGGCCCCACATCCCTAATCATACTGAAGGGATACAGTTGCAATGACTGGATGAGGTGCTCACAGCAGGGACAGAGGACACTCTGGGGTCTTTAGCATCTTGGACTGAACCACAGCCCCCAAGGATGGAATGCTTAAGGCAAGGAGGGATGCAGTCTGTACCAAGATAGGTCAGTGTAACATGGTTGAGAGTAAAAAAAAAAATAGACTGCCATAACTTTAGCCAACTGATGTTTGACCGAGAAACAAAAGCAAGAATGGAAAAAAGAAAGTGTTGTCAATGAGCATTCTTGCAAGAACTGGGCACCCACATGTGAAAAGATGAATCTCAACACTGAGATCGCATCTTTCATAAAAATTTTCTCAAGGCTGGTGCCATGGCTCAGCAGTTAAGAGACTCACTGCTCTTTCTGAGGACCTACGTTCAGTTCCCCAGCACCCACCTCAGGTGGCTTATGACCACATATAACTCCAACTCAGAGGATCAGATGTCCTCTTCATGGGTTACCTGCACATATGTGACACATTCACACAGACAGGCACACATGAAAATAAAAGAGAAACCTTAAAAATTATCTCAAAATGGATTCTATAGCAAATACAAAACATGAAACTACAAAATGCATAAAAAGGTGACATCGGAGTAGGTTTAGGGCTGTAGGCGTACTGCCCAGAGAAGATTCTGCCAACAAATTCCAAAGAATTGCAAGGGCAGAGCCTTGCTTCTCACAGTAGCATCCTAAACCTCTCACTGAGGCCCCACATCCCTAGTCATACTGAAAGAATAGAGTTGTAAGGACTGGATGAGGTGCTCACAGCGGGGACAGAGAACACTCTGGAGTCTTTAGCATCTAGGAGTGAACCACAGCCCCCAAGGATGGAATGCTTAAGGCAGGGATGCAGTCTGTACCAAGGTAGGTCAGTGTAGAGGGAGGGCTTGCCTGGCATGCATGAAGTCCTAAGTTCAATCTCCAGCACTGCCAATAAAAATAACTTAAGAGAAAACCTTGATGACCTTGGGTTTGGCAGAATTTTTAGAAAGGACACCAAAAGCACAATCCATGACAGAAAGAATTAATAAGCAGGACTTCATTAAAATTAAAAACCTCTGCTCTATGAAAGTCAAAGTCAAGAGACTAAGAAGACAAGTGCAGACTGGGAAAGAATATTTGCAAAGGACATTATCTGATAAAACACTATTATCTAAAATATACAAAGAAGGCTAAAGAGTCAACAATAAAAGATAAACAATCTGATTAAAAATGGGTAAGACCTATGGCAGAGACCTCATCTAAAAAGATATTAAAATGGTAAATAGCCATGTAGGAAGGTGTCCTATGTCACATGTCATTAGACATCACAAACGAAAACAACAGTGACATACACCAGAGGTCAATGAGTTCAGCCTAGACTCCAAATGATAATGAGAATACAGAGGAGCATTCTGTTTGTGGCTGGTGGGAATCCAGGATGGAATAGCCACTTTCAAAGTCAGTTGGACATTTTGTTACAGAACTAAACAAAGTCTTAGCATTTTATCTAACAACAGCACATCTTAGTATTTGCTCTAAAGGGCTGAAAATTCATATCCATATGAGAACCTTCACATGGACGTTAGTGGCAGCACTGTTCATGTTGCCCAGAATGGGAGTCAGTCAAGGTGTCCTCCAAGAGGAGGAGAGGAGAATACGCTGTGGTGCATCCAGACAATGGAACATCATTGTGTACTAAGAAGAAATGAGTCATCCAGCCAGGAAAAGATATGGAGAAGACTTAAAGTATATTAGTAGGTAGACGTGGCAAACTAAAAAGACCCTAGGCTGTATGTCTCCAACCATTTGTTATTCAGGGAAAATACAGAAAATGCAGAGACAGGGAAGAGATCAGAGTTTAAGAAGGAAGAGGGATGAATAAGTGGAGAACATCAGGGCAATGGAAGTATCCCACGTGGGGTAACAATGTTGGGAGTGTGTCATTACACATTTGTGAAAACCCATAAACTGTGATCTTGATGTGCCAATGCTGGCTCATCCATTGTCACAAAAGTGCCACTACTTTTGTGTTGGATGGGTCAGTGGGGTATGCGGTCAGTGTATATACACAGGAGTTACATGGAAATTTCCTAAACTTTCTGACCAGTTTCGCTGTGAAGGGAAATCTTCACTAATAAAGTACTGAAAAGATGGTCCCAACAGCAGTTATGCTGATGCATCCAAATTATCAGAGATCATTGCAATGAGTAACTCCACCGAAGATTCCAGACCAGCTGCCTGTTAACCGTGGGGTCAAAATCTCCTCTCCATCCTTACTGTCAACCTCAGAGCTTGGGTCACTGTAGCTGAAGTTTTCTCCAGTCCTGCCCAGCCCCACAGCCGCTCATACAATAACCATTAAGAAGCTTATATTAATTAAAACTGCTCGGCCATTAGCTCAGGGCTATCACTGACTAGCTCTTACACTTAAACTCAGCCCATTTCTGTTAATCCATACATCGCCACATGTTCCATGGCTTTACCTTGTGCCATTACATGCTGCTCCCTGGACAGTGGGCTGGCGTCTCCTCGCTCAGCCTTCTTGTTCCCAGAATTCTCCTTGTCCGTTTATCCTGCCTATACTTCCTCCCTGGCTACTGGCCAATAAGCTTTTTATTTATCAACCAATCAGAGCAACACATTCACACCATACAGAACATCTCACAGCAGGTCACTCTTAAGAAGAATGGATGATGAGCAAGAGCAGAATTCTGAAAAGGACCTTTCAGATGACTGGGTGGTTACCAAGGAGACCGAATCTCCAACTGGAGGTGAGTCTGTTTACTTCGAGCAAGCCAGTTCAGCTTTTCTGGACTCAGCAGCACTGGGTGCTTGAGGACTGAAATGTGAAGTAGAGCTCAGTTCCTAGAGATGAATAGTGTGCATCCGGCACCCATCTCTCTCTGTATACAAAGCTACTTAAACAGGGTCTGGGAAGTTTCATGTATAAGTTAGATCTTTAAGAGAAGAATTCTGGAAAAATGTACCAGCCTTATCTTCCTCCCAGCAAATACGACTTGTGAAGCTGCACATGACAGGGAGGCACACTGACACCTCTTACCGGTGGTTTGTCCCCAACTCTAAAGAGTAAATCCATCGCTTTCCCATTGAATGGCTACAAACGCATGGCGAGCCTCATAAGGAAGCCTGCCCATACTCGAGTGCCAACAAGACTTGAGGTCAAGAGACACAGATGTCCCCAGATGAGTGAACTCAGAGCTAGGGAATTCCAGGGCAGGAGCCCGGACATTGTTAAAGCTAATCCTCTAAGAGATCACAGGGTGGCCCTGAGGGCAGTGAACTGGAGCCCATTTCCTTCTTCCTACCCCTAGAGACTGGAGGGTAGTGTGTCAGGGCCCCCCGTCTTCCTGTCTCTGTTTGTACTCAACCCAGATGCAAGCAAGGCAGCTTCAGGAAACTGCTCTTGGTTTGGACTACAAAAAGATCTTCAGATTATGTTTAGGTAAGCCAGAGCAGGCAGGTGGCTTACATCTCTGAGGTGTAGGAATTGCTGCCGTGTAAGAGCTGCTGCTCTGATGTTTGACCATTTCAGTACTGACAAAGGGAGAAAGGGGAGGAGAACTCAGAACACCCAGAAAGGGTATCGCTGGGCAAAGCAAACCGGCTTGGCAAAGAAGGTCCCCCCTCACCTTCTCCAGGGAGCCTCTTCAATCTTCTTACCTGAGAAAAACCTGGGTGTGCAGGCTGTACTGCTGAGAGCAGGGCCGGGGGTGACAATGGCAATGGTTGGTTAGAGACAGCAGGAAACACAAGGCCAGCCTCGCTCACGGCTGAGACCATCATCTACTTATAAGGTCAGTATAAGTCTGACAGGTACAGGAGATGTTGGCGATGGACCCAGTGTCATCCCATGCTCTGACTGGGGACGACTGGAACTTTGGTTAGAATTGGTGACACACTAAGTAAAGTGATATGGATGATGGGTGATACTGTCAACTTGACAGCATCTAGAATCTCCTAGGAAACCAGGCTCTGGGCATGCCTGTGCTAGATATTCAGAAGAGGCCCATTGTGCTGACAAAGACTCACCTTAACTGTGGGCAGCACCATCCCATGGCTGTGGCCTGGACTGCCTAGAAAATCCACCTCTGTGCTTCTTGAGTGGGGGTACTATGTGACTGCTGTCTCGAACTCCTACTGCTGTGACTCTCCCCCATGATATCCTCTAACTGTGAGCCTAAATAAATCTTTCCTTCTTTGGGCTCTTGGGGCAGGTACTTTGTCTCAGCAAAGAGAAATAATGGATTCACATGGCATTTTTGTCAAATACAGTAATGAGGAAAGCTGTAAGCCTCTCAGTGAGAGTGCAGTGCAATTTACAGAGGGAGTCATAGAGATAAATGTAGTAGAGAGGGGGTCATAGAGATAGATATAGTAGAGAGGGAGTCATAGAGACAGATGTAGTAGAGAGGGGATCATAGAGATAGATGTAGTAGAGAGGGAGTCATAGAGACAGATGTAGTAGAGAGGGGATCATAGAGATAGATGTAATAGAGAGGGAGTCATAGAGACAGATGTAGTAGAGAGGGGATCATAGAGATAGATGTAATAGAGAGGGAGTCATAGAGACAGATGTAGTAGAGAGGGGATCATAGAGATAGATGTAATAGAGAGGGAGTCATAGAGACAGATGTAGTAGAGAGGGGGTCATAGAGATAGATGTAATAGAGAGGGGGTCATAGAGATAGATGTATTTAAGAGGGGGTCAAAGAGATAGATGTAGACACAAACAGTTCTACACTCTCTCCCCACCCCAGGCTCGGAGATCATCTCAGAAGAAGGGGTGGAAACATCCTAAGAGTCAGGGTTGTTGGACATCTTCGGCAAACAAGTGTTTGCCAGACATGGTAGCATCACTGCACACATGAACTGTCAGTAGTGGGACTGCTTGACCCCAGCCTGCACAAGAGCAAGCCAGCTGAAACCCCAGCATAGAACCCTGAGGAGCTGTTGACAATTGATGGCTCCTGGGGGAGGGAGAGTCAGCTTTCTTTTGGGACATCAGCCCCTGAGTAACTTCCCACATTCCAGTGGATGGTCCTACACCAGTACTCACACAGACAACATTAGATAGACTCAGTGGGTTTAAAGGACAACAATGTGTAGTGATATTTGCTCTGCCCATGACCTTGGCCTATAGGGCCCAAAGGAGGCGGTGCTTCCTGGCATTGTACACAACCTCTTATAAGGGAAGGGAGAGAGGTCACATGCCCCTTCTCCCTGCTCCTGCCTGCAAAGGGGATTCACTCTGCTCAGATCAGAGGACGACTTCAGCTGTCTACTCCGTTCTGTATTCATGAGTGTATTTCCTCAATTTATATCTTAATAAATTCTGTTACCCATTTAATAGGCCCATGTGGATTGATCGTAATAACAGTGCACATGACATTGGAAGATGAGAGGGAAATGTGGTAGGAGGAAGAGGAGAGAAATCTGAGTTGAGGGATCAAAATGCATTCTATGTATACATTAAATTCTCAAACAATAGATATTTACCACTGAAACATTTCTCTGAATATAAAGCTAGAAGAAGATTGTGTGAGGAAATGGAGTGTACAGTAGTGCAGAGGGATGAAGGAACCAGTGCTAAAGTCTGACCATTTAACAAAGGAGTGAATGGATGCTCAGAAGGGGATGGAGAAGAAGAGGAATGTTACCAGGACTGGTAGGGTCGGATCCTATGCCCTGGCAGCCCTAGCAAGCCGGGCTTGGGCATCTGTCCTCAGCAGTTAAAGAAACAGTAAGGACAGGCAGAGAAAGGAGGTGTATTTGATGAGGCCACACTGCAAAAAGGGACAAGTCAAGTGGTCCAGTGACAGATCCCTCAGAATCCAACTTTGGGGTCCTGACGTAAGGTTTAAGTTTAAATTCATAACAAGGAGCAGGCATAACAAGTAGTCCTGGTCAAGGTGTGGTTACAGTCATCATCATTGTCAGAATATTGTGAAATATCCTTCCCACGATAAATTTTAGGATGACTGGCATAGAACCAGAAGAGTAGGAGGTGTAAGATCCTTAGCGCACTGCTTTTAGGAAGGAAAATTGGGAGAATGGAATAAGTAAAGGGGAAAAGATTTGTTTTCAGCTGGGCTGGAAATGGGAAGAAAAAATGCCTAACTTTTCTTCATCTCTCCTGTAGTAGTCTTACAAAGAGGAGGAGGAGAGGAGGAAGAGCAGGAGAAAAAGAAGAGAAGAAAGAGAATGGGAGGAGGAGGAAGAAGAGGTGGAGAGGAAGAGGAGAAGAAGAGGAGGAAGAGAAAAAGAAGAGAAGAAGAATGGGAGGAGGAGGAAGAAGAGGTGGAGAGGAAGAGGAGAAGAGAAGGAGAATAGGAGGAGGAGCAGGAGGGAAGGGGGAGGGAGGAGAAGAAGCACAAACAAGAGCATTCAGGAAATGTGCATACATACTCTAGCTGGCCATAGGTTATTGAAACTGTTAAGTCAGAGGTGAGCCTTCCAGCCCTATACCCCACCTAAGAGGCAGATGCATCCCCATTGCAGCACCAATGCCCCATGCTATCTCCATTCCCAGTGTGGAGCCCAATACTCTGTTACAGAAGGAAAAGGTGCAGACTGTGAGAATGAGTGGGTCTCTGATTCTTGTGTCCTCTCTTGGGCTCTTTCTCTTCTGTTGATTTGTCCAACTTCAATGTGATAGCTTTTGTTTTATCTATTATATTTTATTTTGTTATATTTTAAAAATGAATGAATGGATGAAAACCTAGCTACTAGGGCAAAAGTTAACAAATGAACTGTTATTTATACCTTCACAGAGGGAAAATCAGAATTTTTTTTCCTCCGATGAAGTGACACTAGGTATATCAACCACTCCAGGGCAGGCCTCATGTTCAGGAAGAGTTGACCAGTGTATAATGGACTCCACGGTGTTTTTGTGTGCTTTTATTTAGTTATAGGTTTTTATTTTTTCTTTCAGGGGGCATTATTTTATTTTGTTTTCTTGGTTTGGGGGATGTCTTAGTTAGGATTCTATTGCTGTGAAGAGACACCATGACCACAGCAACTATTATAAAGGAAAACCATTTAATTGGGCTGGCTTACATTTTCAGAGGTTTAGTCCATTATCGTCATGATGCAACATGGTAGCATGCAGGCAGACATGGTGCTGGAGACGGAGCTGAGATTCCCACATCTTGACCCATAGGCAACAGGAAGTGGTCTTTCTCACTGGGCATGGCTTGAGCATACAGTGACATACTTCCTCCAGCAAGACCATATCTACTCAAACAAGGCCACACCTCCTAATAGTGCCACTCCCTTTGGGGGCCATCTTCATTCAAACCACCATGGAGTGGGGGTATTGTATTAGGTTTCAGTTAGATTTTTGAGAAAGAACTTAAAATTGGGTAGGTAGGGATGGGGAGAGGCTCTGAAAGGACTTGGGGGAGGGGAAGAATGTGATCAAAATATATTTAAATTTAAAATTGTTTTAAATAATAAAGAAAGAGAAATGAAATGAACAGAAAATGTGCTGAAAATTGGCAAGTAGATGTCTGATGTGCATAGACCTGAGTGATGACAGATTCCGAATGAAATTGCTAACCACAGCTCTTATCATTAATAGCAATCTGAAAAATCATAGCAGCTGAAGGCCTGATCTTTTTAAAAAAAATGCTGATGAAGGGTCCCTAGGAGGCAGAGGCAAAGTGGGCAGGTTTTCCAAACACTAAGATCATTGCCTCACAACTGCTGGGGAGGAGGAGAAGTCATGGATTTTGTCCTGTCTTTGAGAAGGGTGTGATTGTCCTCATGTGCAGTTCCTTCTGAACCAAACATTCCAATATGGTGGAATCTATGGTGGTCATTCCCATTCAAACCACCATAACTTGGAATTAACAATTTTTGAAGGGGCCCTAGACATACTTCTGCCATTTGTTACTGTGTGCTTATGTGAGTCAGTGTCCCTGGGACTGACAACCATAAAACTAGAATATTGATCAGCTCTGAGAGGTGTTGAAGATGCTGTGTCCTTGGTTTTGGTCAAAGTGAGAGCTTCAAAGGCTTTACCTTTGTGGGTACATGACCCATGACAAACACTGACTGGTGAAACACTGCCCTGGGGATCACTGCTCCTCTTTTTCTGGGTGAATATACCCCATCTTTCCGACCATGTTAGTTGTCAAGTACTGAGCTATCCAATATGATGCCTGGTGTGTGTCATGATGGCAGTTCTCGTCCTTAAACTCTAGTTGACCTGCACACAACTGAGGTCACAGCCTTTTGGTTGGTGCTCAAATCAGGTTTGCTGTTGAGGCAGCCATTGCGTTCCCTGGAGCTACACTGTCCCTGCATCTCGGCAAAGAGCACACCGTCCTGATTGTTACCCAATTGCCCTCCTCTTGCTCTCTCTGCTGTTCTCTGCCTTGGTCTTGACTCAGAAGACTTACCCTATTAGACCTGAACCCCCTAGTTTGTGGGGGGGCAGAGAAGGATGCATCCTAAGACTGGAGGGATAGAGTGGAGAGGAAACCAGGGTTCGTTCCCATGTGTTCCTTCCTAGGTAGAGGTACTTAGCAAGGCCCTGCCCTTCCCTCGCTGCAGCTCCTGTTACCTCCTGCAGCTCAGCTACAGCTCCTAGTTCCCAGGCTGGGAACACCTTTCTGAAAACCTTAACATCCTGGTTGGTTCTCTCCCCACACTCTGTTCCCATCAAGCTGTCTGGTGATTTTCTCAGGTCACTACCACTGCCATCTTAGTTTGTCTGGACTGTTATAGCAAAAAAAAAAAAAAAAAAAAAAAAAAAAAAAAAAAATACAATGGGCTGAGCAGCTTAAACAGTAGACACTGGATTGTCACAGTGCCTGGTCAGGGCCTGAGGGATTTGGTGTCTACAGAGGCTCTGTTTTTCTAGTTCATCATTAGCCATCTTCTTACTCCATGTTCACAAGGTGGGAAAGATAAGTTCTGAGAGTTCTCCCGGCCCTGCATCTTCTCCATTCAAAAACACCTCAGGTCAATTGGCCAGAGATGGAAATCAGGACACAGTAAAATGTAACACCTGTGGTTCACTCCTGACAGCTGTCATAGCCTGTATGTAAAATTTCACTATGTGCTGTATGGCCTCTTGGTGCAGAAAATGTTAGCAATTGGCAACAACAACAAAAATCTTCTTTTATTCTTTTCTTTTTTTTTCCTGACACAAGATCTTACTATGTAGTCCAGGTTGGCCTGGAACTTGTAGAAATCTACCTGCTTCTGCCTCTGGAATGCTGGGATTAAAGGTGTGATTGGAGCAATGGCTGGAATTAGAGATGATAATAGCAGAATGAAATGATGTTAAGCAGCTTTTTAGACAAACCTCACAGTAAGGACAACTGAAAACCTGTTCTTGAGGTGTGGTGATATTGTGTTCCCCAATATATTGTGCACCTTAATGAACTTATCTGGGGTCAGAGAACAGAACAACCACTAGATAGACTTAGAGGCCAAAAAATGGTAATACACACACCTTTAATCCTTGCATTCTGGAGGCAGAGATCCATTTGGATCTCTGTGAGTTCAAGGCCACACTGGAAACAGCCAGGCATGGTGACACATGCCTTTAATCCCAGGAAGTGATGGCAGGAAGCAGAAAGGTATATTAAGGCATGAGGACCAGGAACTAGAGCTGGTTAAGCTTTTAGGCTTTTAGCAGCAGTTCAGCTGAGATCCATTTGGATGAGGACTCAGAGGCTTTCAGTTTGAAGAAAGAGGATCAGCTGAGGAATTGGCGAGGTGAGGTGGCTGTGGCTTGTTCTGCTTCTCTGATCTTTCAGCATTCACCCCAATACCTGGCCTTGAGTTTTTTATTAATAAGACTTTTTAAGATTCATGCTACATTGAGGTAGTATTCTAAGGGCACTAAGCTCATCCCTGAGGGTTCCATGCTCATGAGATAAGCATCCCCAAAGGCTCTGTTTCCCCATGTTAGGTGTTAAGCTTTCCACACATGGGCCAGTGACATGGTTCAGTGGATATAGGGGATTGCTGCCAAGCCAAGGTCCATGTGGTAGTAAGAGAAAACCAACTCCTATAGGTTGTCCTCTGACCTTCTACCTTCTGGCACACACTATAGCACAAGTGTACATACATACATACACACACACACACACACACACACACACACACACACACACGATAAACAAATGTAATAAGAAAGAAACTTAAGATTTCTACATGTGAATGGGGGTGAGGGGATAAACACAGAAGACCTTACTACTGTGGACAGGAAAGTATCAGTGCCACCTCTCTGAGAATGGAGTTTCTGTTCTTGCCAAACCATTTTGGAATCTGGTGTTTGAAAATGGACTTCGATGTTGTCTCCAAGTAGAAGGGTTTTTGAATGAGTGTGAAGATCAGAAGAGAGGCAAACTTCAAGAGATGATTTTGAATCCTCTAGGCACCCCCAGGCTTGAGATTCTCCTCCAAGCAGGTTACCCGCTCTGTGACCACCTCTCCTCTGCCATGTTAATCCCTGGCACCACTAAAACCCTCACCAAACTGGACATGTTAAAATCTGTTTAAACTCTTTGCCATGATCTTTACCTTTAAGAGTAGCAAGAACACTTGAAATCATGAAACACTCCCCATTAGTTCAGAGGTGGACATCCTGTTGACTCAGCTCAGATTTTGGAGTGAAAACAAGTCCTGGGGTATTTAACAAGGGAACTACCTGATATTTAATGAGGCATAACAGAAACCATGAGCATATGCTTGAGGAATTTATTTGAACATATCCACTAGCAGAAGCACCATCCTGGTATGATTTTCACAAACCTTCTATTATCATCCCATTCCCCTTGGTCAAATCCGTCTATTTTTGCTGTGGGCCACCTCTGTGAACATATGAATTTCTAGTCTGCCTTTAGTTCCAGAGTCTCATTCCATGGGGCAGTTTGGGGGATCACTGTTTTGGGGGTGTTGGTGGCTACATAATATTCCCCCAGTGGATGTCTTGCAATGCATCCTTCCATCCCACTGTCACAGAGGAATGGAGGGGAGGGATGAAGCTGAGAGGGAATTTGTTACCTCATGGTGTGAGAAAAGGTTGTAAGGACCAGGTTAGGTCATGAGAAGTGACCATACTGGACTTCAGAAAATAAATTTTTTTCCTCCCGATAATCAAGAAAACCAGACACGACTCTGACCATTATGCTTTTACTTTCCTAACACACAGTCCTGATGTGAGAGCCAAGTAGCTGTGGTCAAGAAGCTAAGAAGCTAAGATGGGTCAAGAAGCTAAGGCGAGTTAAGTGGGAAAACTCAACGCTGACAGGACAGCTGTCATCACGAGGCTGTGGCCTCACCGTAGGGCAGAGGAGATGCACTTTTGATCAGTGGACAGAATGAACAGAGTGACAGATTTGGGCTCAATCACAGGGACATTCTCTAATCATCCCAACTGTCACACAGTGGACTGGGTGATGTGGAGAATGCTGAGACCCCTCTGCACAGTGGACATGTGCCGGCTGGCATGCCATCTGTCAGAGATGCCATCAAACCTGACGACTTGCTTTAAAAATAACATTCGCTAATGGTCATTGGATAGAACATGTCCATGGGAGACTGTTTAGAAAAGAAAGCATTAACTAGAAACCGGAACTCATCCTGAACCCCGCATCCCCAGGTGAGCCCTGGGAACAGTGCACACACCGCCATTTGCTTCTCCTTCTCAAGACATAAGACCTCATATTTAAAACCTTATAAAAGCTTGATTGTGATATATGCCATAAATTTTCACAAAGTGTACATGCACTGCAAATACATTTTAGTACTTTTTTCTCTTTGTTTTCTCTGTTTTGCTGTATTATTAAATAATATCCAAAAGCAGGACTTTGATGTTGTATATGAATTGGTCCTTGGATAAAATTGTTTAGTGTTGCCCCCACAAATGTTTGTTCAAATATCTTAAAAACTGTATATTTTATTTCTTTGAGGAAAAACCTTAGGCATAGAAATCTTGGTTCAGAAAACAGGGAGCTTTTCTTGTTTGAGATTGCTCGAGTGCTTTGGGTCAAGCCCAGAGCCTCACCTGAGCTAGGAAGCTGCTTTGCCCCTTAGATATATCTGCAGCCTTGAGGACAGAGGCATTTGCAAGGGCTCAACGTGGATGAGGTCTCTAAACAATATGTACCAGTTTGCAGTGTCAAAAGTAGTTTATAGGAGTCTGTTTTATCATATACATATTATATTTAACGATTTAATCATTGGGGAGCTGAATTTGTATTTCATTTTCTGATAAAATGAACTTTTGTTAATGTTTTGAACAGTTTTAGTTATCTGTTCCCTCTCATTAGCTCCTTGGCCTTTGAAGATCCATATTTTCTTTATTAATCTATGACATTATTATGTGAGATTACTACCTTGTCATATCATTACAAGTATACATATGTAGTAATTAAAATTTAAATGCTTTTAAATCTTTACATTATGCAAATCTTCTATCTTATTTTGTACTTTCTTGATTTTCAGAAACAGAAATGTGAAATAATATCTCACTAATCTCTAGTTCTTTCTTTCCTTAAATCTAGAGGTTTAATATGTAAAATATATGCTTTGGTATTTTATTATGTACGCTATTATAATTATAATAAATTATTTTAAAATATATAAACTAATATAGTAACATAACTATATTTTACTTTTTTTTCCTCCAAAGTTTATAATAGGAAAACTAAACTCATTCATTTTTTTTGTAATATTATCATATTTGGTCTCATTTCATACATTAATTTTGTATGTTACAGATACCTATTTTTCTTCTGATATGTTAGCAACCAAATGTTTTAATTTTATTAGAAGTTAATATTATATTTTTAACATTACAGCAATAAAATAAAACATGCATTTCTATTGACAACAATACTTTTTTTTTTGCAAAATATCTCATTGCCCTCTGGTTCTCTCTCTTCTCTGTCTGTCTCTCTCTCTCTGTTCATCTTTCACTCTTTTTCTCTTATTTTCTAGGTTAGAATTATTGAAGATTGGGCAACTCTGAGCAGTGTGGTGCAGTGGTTAGGTGAGGGCTCTGAATACTGACTTTCCAGATTTGAATCTTCATTCTACATAACTGCACGAGTCTGTTACCTATGTAATCTCTCTGTGCCTCAGTTTCTCTGTCTCTAAAGTGAAGATAAGACAGTATCTTCAGAAGGTTTCTGGGAAGAGGAACCTACATATGGAGAGAACACCCGGGACTCACTGAATGGTGCTGCCGGTGATGACAGCCATTCTGAGGCATCAGCATGCTAGGATTGAGCATCTCAGCTCTTAAGAGCTGGCAAGAAGGAGGTGTGCATGAGTGTATTGTGTATTGTGTAGGTGTGCTGATTTTTAATAGAGTATATTGTATTAGTTAGTTTTCTGTTACTGTGATAAAACATCATAACCAAAAGCAAGTTTGGGGAGGAAAGGTATTTTGTTTTATTTTGGCTTACAAGTTATATAATCCATCATCAGAGAAAGCCAAAACAGGAACTCAAGGAAGGAACCTAGAGACAGGAACTGGAACAGAAACCATAGAGGAATGCTGCCCAATAGTTTGCTACTCATGGCTTGTCCATCCCACTTTCTTATACAACCCAGGAATACTTATACTGCCCAGGGGTGGCACCACCCACAGTGGGCTGGGCCCCGTCCTATCAGTCATTAATCCAGAAAATGCCCTACAGACTTGTTTTTGGGTCAATCTGATGAAGATATTTTCTTAATTAACATTCCTTCTTCCCAAATGACTGTAGCTGGTGTCAAGCTGGAAAAAAAAAATCCAATCAGGACAGATACTATTCTTAATAATTGAATTCAATCAGTTGAATGCCCTATGAGCAATAACGGAATGTCTTAAGGAGGAAATAGTTCTGCCTCAAGACTTCAGCAGAGAATTCTGTTTGAGTTTCTATCATGCTCACTTGCCCTCGGGATGGAAGACTGGCTGTCCTCACAGAAACAGGAATTAATAAATTCCCTTTAAAATCTCTTTATGTAATCTCTCTCTCCCCACCTCTCCTTTCTCTCCCCCCTCCTCTTGTAGCTGAGTTTCTCACTTTTGCTTATGGCTCATTAGGTTGAACTACTTCCCAGCATGGCTGATGAAGAACAGGACAGGTCAGGAGAGTACCGAGTCCTTATACGTCAGCGGAGCACTCACTGGTGACTTCATACACTTTTATAAAGCTCCCCACCCCCCGCCCTGGCATCAGGGGACTTTTCAAGTGGAGAGGGTTGTTCTGTCTTTGCTTCTATATGAGCTACTTGTTGCACTGACCAAACACGAAGAAAGAATTTGAGGGAGGAGGGGTGAGTCACGGAAGTTGCTCAGGACTATGGTGGCAGTAGTGGAAGGTGGCTTGCTGACAGGAAGTGGAGCCGCACTCCAAACCTGACATCCTGTACCTCAGTGACCACTTCCTCCAGCAAGACCCTGCCTCTTAAAGACGCAGCAGCCTCAAAACAGTGCCACCAGCTGGGGACCAAGTGCCCAGGCACGTGAGTCTGTGGGGGACATTTCACACTCAGACTCTAAACTACTTAAAAAAATCATTTCTTTCTCCACCTTCTCTGTTTCTTCAGTTGCAGTTCCTGTAAAATTTTGGTGGCATAGTTCCAAGTCAATTCAAGCAAATCTGGACTTGTGGGCTGAGCTGATTTGGAACTTTTCAACAGTCAGAGGCAAGAGAGATGTGGACGGTGGAGACACAGATGTCCAGTGCCAGATCCTCGTGGGAACAGGTCGAGTCTTCAGGGTGGATCCAAGGGAGGAAGAGACTGGTGGCGTGGAGGCCACCAGGAGATCAGGGGCCCCCTGAGGTCTTCTGTTCTTTTTTTCCCCCATCTTTGTTTTTCCTAGACACCTATTTTTTTAATCTTTCTCTTGAATTCTGGGAAGATTTTTACAGTGATTTTCTGATTGATTGGCTTAGTTTTCTATTTTCTTTCAGTCTGCTACTCATGCTTATATATTTATTCAAAGTATTTAGTATTTGTTTGATTTCAGATTTCACCTTTTCATAGATAACATCTTTTAATTTCATTGAAATTTTAAAAAATCTATTTTTCTGCTTCCTGGACCTGATTTGTGTAAGTAACTACTCATGCCAATTACTCACACACCCTTCCTTTCCTTATTCTTAACCATTGAGCAGTTTTATAAAACATGAGGGCTTTTTTTCCATTGGATTATTCTTAGATTTTTTTTTCTTTTCTTTTTTTTTTTTTTTTTTTTTGGTTTTTCGAGACAGGGTTTCTCTGTGTAGCTTTGCGTCTTTCCTGGATCTCGCTCTGTAGACCAGGCTGTCCTCGAACTCACAGAGATCCACCTGGCTCCCCAGTGCTGGGATTAAAGGCGTGCGCCACCACCACCCGGCGAGATGTGTAATAAATGTAAGCTGGAACAGAGCAGGGCTCGCTGTACACTTCCTGGTTCTGAGATACTGTTTTGCACACAATCAGGATTGACGGTAGATTCACTGAGGAGGGAGAGGGCTCAGTAAGTTCGAGACTAGGGAGGACTGCATGGTGAGGTCCAGGCCACCCAGAGTTACAGAGTGAAACCTGTCTCTAAATAAATCAATAAATAAAAATTAGTGATTATAAAAGTTAGGCCACCCCCCCCCTTGCAAACACATGCATTTCACAATTATATGTATACCTAACTATTTCTGTATCAAATTAAGCCTTTCAAATACAGATCGTATTGCCAAGATGACACTGTTTTTATAATTTGAAAACAAAACCAAATTTTTCTTGTAACCTTGATAAAAATCTCAAAATTCCACATGTCAAATATTTTATATTTTACCCCCAGCATTTTAAAGGAGGTCTCGGCTTTCATATGTTTCAGTGGGCTGTGTGTTTGTCCTTAGCCCAGTGTGCTTTTGACGGCTGGAGTTGTTTTGGTGACTGAGTTGTCAAGTCTATCTCCTTCACACATTGTATTTTAAAAGAATGAAAGCATGTCCATACTCTTCTTTACATCCTCTTGTCAGCACAGATACTAGAATTTTTGTTTTAAGACAAAAGTGTGTGAACTGTGATTGAACTTACATTACAGATTTGTCCCCCACCCCCAGAACACTGAGTCAACAAAGCAATAGCTAAAGAATTTTATGAAGAAAATGGTGGGACCCCAAAACTATTACCATGAAAGTCAAGTTTAAAGGATGATGTCACCTGAAGACCATTCTCAAAGAATTAGGAGTTCAAAATCAGCATTTGTGTAGTTTTGTCTGAATAATCCCAGGATAAGGCTATTTAGGTGGTGAATTTGGTGTGTTAACCATGACAGTGTCTGGGTCCCAGTAATTGGGTCAAACATTATTTAAAATGTCTTGGAGGGTGTTAATAGATGAAATTTACATTTGAACAGATGGGAATTGTTTAGCATTTTGCCGCCTTATGTAAGTGAGTCACACTTAGTCAATCCAATAGCACAGAAGGCTATTGGATGTGAGAGGATGTGCAGTAGAACGCCTCTGAACTTGAATTTTAGCTTAGACTCTGCTCTTGTCTCCAGCCTGCCTATACACCCTGTAGGGGCTTGGTAGCTTCCACAGATGAGAAAACCAATTTCCTAAAACATCTCTCTCTGTTTATGTGTATATCTTATTGATTCTGTTTCTCTGGAGAAAACTGACCATTATAGACACAAATCTACAATGAGAGACAGAAATTAAGGTACAAAGTAAGATGAGGATGAAGACTTGGTCAGAGACAAATCAGAAATTATCGATGAATAATTTAAGGACAAATCAATGGAAAGAGAAAATTAAAGTGACATAAAGAGAACATGAGAAGAGTAGTAGATGACTTGCAATTCATCTTCGAGGTTGGGCGCAACTGCGCCTGTCCTTCCGATAGTAGCATTGATGGAGGGTCCCTAAGTAAACACAATTCAAAATGGCAGCCAAACATATGAAAATGTTGGGTAAATAGAGAACCTAACCCCATTGTACTGCAATGCATTAATAATGATAGAAGTTTGAAACTCCTGGTCATATTATCAAAGACAGTAAGGGGAAGAGAGAGGCACATGAAAATTTTAAATCTGAATTAGAGAAATGCAGAACAAACAAATCAGCTAAAGACGGCTTTTGAACATTTATGTAATTAGAAAAGGTAAAAATAGGATGTACAACTTCTAAAATCCTGACAAAGGGAAGGAAGATTATTTGGAAGAATATGGAAACATATTTTTGAAATCTCATGAGCAGGAAAGGTAAGAAGCAACATAGACCCACATGACAGAAGTTTACATAGGGACAAATGTGTAGCTCGGAAGTAGCATATTTCAGTCACGTGCGCTACATGAGAGGGGTAAAGCTTTCTGCCCACAGACAGTCTCTTTCCAGTGTCGTGGAAAACATAATTTCCTGTGGTTTAGGAGAAAAACATATGAAATATAAACCCCCAAACAGAATATAAGAACATAAGAAGATAAGTAAAGATTTGTTAAAGAAATAAATGTGAGGGAATTAGATTTACTACTGAAGCAACATAGGATTTAAGACAAACATCTCATTGCAAGACAAAGATGGTCACAAAAATCCAAATTCATGTAAGTTTGTTTATTCTCCTAAGAGGAAGAAAGACACAGAGGAATTGGTAAACTGAGGAACGGCAGGGAGACCCAAGTAGGGCAGAAAGAAGCTGAGACATGGACCAGAGTTGAAGTGCAGAGAAACTCAATAGAAAACGATCCAGGAATCTTTTGTCTCCCAGACACATCCCTGAGCAAATATTCCCATCACCTCACAAAGCTCGAGGGTTATTTGGGGCCCCTCTTATGTGATTTAAGTACGTTTCAACTCTAAATAGATCAATCCAAAAATGATTTATTTTTACCTTTACAAGATCTTTTAAAACTTTCCAAAGCATAAACTTTATAAGTCAAATGTTAGCTATGACTTATATAAAATTAGTGTTTCTGCTTAGGAAGAAATACCACAGATAAAGTGACCAGGCACCTAACAGAGACTGGAAGAACACATTTACTCCCAGAGTGAAAACACAGGACACACAGTAGGGAGATGGGAAAAAACAGAAGAAACATCGTAGAATGAGACCTTAAGAGATGTCTCATGCCACTGGTAATTTTACTTCTCTCATAATATATATTTTTTTCTTTTAGTGGACATAATTGTTCACATTAGGGAGCACAGTGTGACATTTCACCATAGCCATCACCTCAAACATTACCATTTCTTTCCATCATAAACACCCCAAACCCTCTCTACCATTTATTTTGAAACACACAATTACCTGCTGTCAGCTACACTTACGTTACTTGACATAGCACATTCAAAACTGAGGAGGACACCAGGAGATTGAAGACCTCTGTAGTGATATGACTAAGAAGTGTCCCCCATAGTACTGGCCATTCGATCACTTGGTCTCCAGAGTTGGTGGCAATGTTTGGGGAGGTCGATGTGGTGCAGCCTTGCACAGCTGGAAGGGGTATGTCAATGGGGTTGCTTGAGAGCTTAAAGTCTTATCCCTTTGAGTTCACTCTGCTTCATGCTTATGGTATAAGATGAGCGCTCTCAGCTTCCTGGTCCATGCCTCCTCAGCATAGGGAGGAAATGCTCTGGAACTATAAGCCCAAATGAACCCTTCCTTCTACAAGTTGCCTGGTTTATTACAGCAGGAGAAACGTAACTAATATAACCCCCCTGCCATGCCTCGGGATTAATATTGTGAAAATCCCATCCTTCCAGAAGCAATCAACAGTTTCAATGCAACCCCTTCAAGAATTCCAACACAGTTCTTCATGGAAATTGAAAAGAGATTCTTAAAGTTCATATGGAACCACAGAATGCTCAGAAGAGCCCAAAATGATCTTAAACAACAAAAACATTGCTGGAGATATCACCATCCCTGATGCCAAGTCATACTCTAGAGCTATAAAAATAAACACATCATGGTGCTGGCATAAAAACAGACACAGTGATTATTGAGATAGATTTGAGGACTCACGTATAAGGGTATGATTCAACAGCCACCTGAGTTTTAATAATGAGGCCAAAAAAAATCACATCAAAGAAAAGATGATTAATTCATCTTTCAATACTCTTTAGACAAGCTGATTTTTATAGTAAATGACAGTTAATACAGAGGCCCACAACTAGTCAGGGTGCAGATAATAAATGCCTATGGAGAACTCCACTTGAAATGGGACAATGGCACTTCTATATCTCTCCTCTTCCCCACAAGGCTCAGGACTCACAGCTAAGGAGAGAACAGGAAGATTGTAAAAGCCAGAAACAGTGGAGGTCTGCAGTGAAGCAGTGTTTGCTGGACCCAGCAGCAGATACACACTTAAACTCACAGCAGCTAGGACTTCATCTGCTTATGATCTGCAGAACATCAAGCCAGCCAAAGTCCCAGCATGGATGTGGGAGGAGCCACAGAGTCTCACTTCTGCCTAAGGAGCAATGGGCAACTGATTTCTGCCAGGGGAGGGAGACTCAATTTTCTCCAGAGACGTCTGTCACCCTTGAGATGCTACCCATGCTCTGGAGGGTAGCCCTACACCCATTCAGTACAGGTCATACTGAGTGGACTCTGTGAGTTTTTAAAGAAAAAATAACACAAGAAATTGGAAGGGGAAAACAGTGAATAGAAATAGGGAGGAATTGGTGGGGAAAGAGAGGGGGTAGATTTGATCAAAACACATCTTATGCATGTGTAAAATTCTCAATTAATGAAAAAGGATAAAGGGGAAAAAAAGAAATTGCTTCCTTGTTCAACTGCACCGTGTGGCCCACAGATTTCTCTCTGCTGCCCCTCACCCACACCTTTTCCAGGCCATGTTATGAGATTTCACTTTACACTCAGCAAGACAGTTAAACAAAAAGTGAAGTGATATGGTTTGTTGGCAAAGACACCGAAAGCAACAGCGCCCCCCTGAGGCCATCGGGGATGTGGTTAGATGTATTGAAATTACAGAAAAGCGCCCCCCTGAGGGCATCGGGGATGTGGTTACATGTATTGCAATTACAGAACAGCGCCCCCTGGAGGGCATCGGGGATGTGGTTACATGTATTGAAATTATAGATGCACAACGACCCACCAGTCTCTTTCAAGAAGGTGTACTGGAGAAGGGTGATTTTCAACTATGGAAGTTTTACCCCCATAAGACATTTAATTGTATTTGGAGACATTTTTTGGTTGTCACAATTGGGATGTTGTTGGCTGCTGCTGGGTGGAACCCAAAGATGCTGTTAAATGTCTGCCATGTCCAGAAGAGGCCTGAATAAACAGGAACTGTCCAGACCTAATGTCAATTACATGTAGCTTCAGAATCCTGTCTCTAAGAAGTTTTTAGCAAAGGTGTGGAACTGGACTTGAATGTGGTAGTTTATCACAAAATTGTTTGTGGACGTGCACAGTTGGCACACAGAGGGTCTAATGTGAAGTAAATAACATGTGCTATGTGATAGATACACATTAAATTGTGTGGTGTAGTCATGGAAAAAGAACACACAATAATACAGACAGATCTTAAACCAGATGTGGTGGTATGCAACAGTAATCCCAGTGGCTTAAGGGGTACAGGCAGGAAGATCAGAATATCAAGGTTGTCTTTAGCTACAGAGTGAGTGGAAGCCCATCAGATCTTGTCAGAGAGAGAGAGAGAGAGAGAGAGAGAGAGAGAGAGAGAGAGAGAGAGAGAGAGACAGAGAGAGACAGAGAGAGACAGAGAGAGAGAGGAAGAAGAAAACAAAACAGACAGAAATGGAATTTAGCCAATAACTCAGTAAGATGTAAATGTAACACACACACACACACACACACACATGCACACACACACACACACACACACATGCACACAATGCAGCAACGTATTTTAAGAGATTATATCATCTCCAGAGAAGAGCAGAATGAATGAGTGTGTGGGGAATAAACTAGATTAATGCAAATTAGCTTAAAGAAGAGGAGAGCCTGGCTTGTACCAATAATAACATCGTCTCATGAGACAGAGAACGTTATTAACTCAGCTCCTTGGCACTGATGTGAAAAACAAATAACCAGGGGCTGGAGAGATGGTTCAGTGGTTGAGAGCACTGGCTGCTCTTCCAGAGGTCCCAGGTTCAATTCCCAGCACTCACACGGCAGTTCACAACTGTCTGTTAAGTCCAGTCCCAGGGGATCTGACACCCTCTTCTGACCTCTGTGGGTCCAGGCACACATAGGGCACACAGACATACATGCAAGCAAAACACCTGTGCACATAAAATAAGTAAATAAAACAAATATTTTACTGAACCTCTTCTTCTATGGAGGATGTTATTCTTTTCAAGTGATCATTAAGCATTAATAAAGCATTTGAGGATGCAGTATATTAGGAAGAAAACCTGTATACATTTTAAAAATAAGAACTTACAATAATTATTTCACAAACGGTAAGAAAAAAATAGGTTAAACTGAAGTCCTTTGAGCTTTTAAATGAAAAGCACTCAGGTTGTTCCTGGACCAGAGGGGGGAAAAAAAAGCAATCACACACTACACTGGCAACAAGGACAAAGGCAATTTTGCATCAAAAACTTATTAGATGTACTCAAAGTTTTATTTAATATAAAATTCATAAGACCTCTACTGCCTGTGCTATTAAACAAGAAGGAATATAAATATTTGATCTAAGCAGTCACCTCAAAATATTGGGAAAATAACTTCAAAATAAATCCAAGGAAACTTGGAGGCAAGGAGGTAAGTTGAAGAATTCAATATTAAAGCACCTGAAAACAGAGAACGAACCTGTTCTTTGGAAATTAAGAAAAAGAAGTGAAAAAAGCAGTCAGAAAATACTCACCTGAGCTGTTCAGGCCGAGAGCCTGGGTGGAAGTTTCTTCCCCAGGATGGCATTCTGGCCAGCAGAATGGCATTACAAAGGGTCGGGGTTCACCAGACGCCCTGTGGGAAATCAGCTCAGACCCACCATGACTCTTCTGTCCACTCACACTCCTGTCTGACACCAGCGAGGCAGGCTCCCTCTGTCCCGCTTCCACTGTTCTCAAGTCCCTACTTGTGGTGTCCTGCCCTGGGTGAAGACAATCTCACGTGCAGGATGGTTTGGTTGTTCCTCTCCTGTTGGAAATTCTCTGCATAATTACCACAAAGCAGAGTGATTATCATGACATACACGCACTAGTATGTGCTGGCCTGGGAGTTCTGCTATGCTAGGACACGCTCATCATTGCCTGTGACAAGAGCCCCCTTGCGCAGGAAGAAGTGTGGTCCATGGATAAGCCTGGCTGAACCCTTTTATCCCTTTGCATGCAACTGACAAAGGGTTTGAGGTGCTGTATGGGGTTCCCTCCATGTTGGTCATTCCAACACTGTCTCGGGAAGGTCATCAGGGTGAGTCACCTTCTCTCTCATCTAGAAGTCAGGCATCAGTCCTTGTTCCTGAGCAAGCTGAAAATATGAATCATCCTTCTAGATTATATTAGCATTTTCTCATATTAATAGCCCATAATCACATATGGAAGATTTTTTTTAAACTGCCACTTATTTTCCTAAAAATAACAACTTGCCAATTTCACTTCAAAACTATTTTCATTAAAAAAAAAACACCAGCAATACAGACATACACAAAGAGGAGAGTTAATAACTTTCTTCCATGCACACTAATTTTACCCAGCCTCCTCCACATGCTGACTCATGCTAACAATCTGGAGTGTATGTTTCCATAGCTCCCTCTCTGCTCACACGATTTATGTTAAACATTTAAAAACATTATTCTTCATATTTTTGTGTTGACTGTAAATCAGCTTCCTATCTGGACTTCCTTTGCTATGCAGTTAATTCGGGGGCAATGGAGGGGAGACCTCCCAAAAGAAGGCGTGGCCAGGTAGCCAAACTCGTCCACAAGGAGCCATCATTCAGGTTTGATGTCGAACGTTTAATCGCCAAGGCTGGTGACAAAATATTTGTTGCTAGTGTATTGGTTGTTGTTGTGCTGCTGTGTCCACAGCACCTGATAGAAACATCTCGAAGGAGGAAAGGGTTCCTCTAGTTCATGGTCTGGGGGAGGGGGAGTTTTAGTGCATCATGGCTGTGAAGGCCGGGATTAGAAGGCTCTGTGTATGGAGTTAGGAAATGAGATTGGGGCTTCTGTGCACATAGCAGCTGTGTTAGCTACTTCTCTGCTGCTATGATTAAGTCCCGCGACCAATGGCAATTTAAGGAAGAAATCGTACATTTGGGCCTACAGTTGCAGAGGAAGAATCCATATTGTGGGGAGACACTGCAGCGGATGGCTGGAGAAAAAAGCTGAGAGATCACCTCTTCAGCCCCAAACAGCAAGCAGAGAGAGCAAGCCAGAAGTGGGTGGAGGCTACAACCTCTCAGAGTCCATCAAGCAGAGAGAGCAAGCTAGAAGTGGGTGGGGGCTACAACCTCTCAGAGCCCATCCTGGGTAGTGGGCTTTTCTCCAGCTGTACCTTCCCCCTCCCTGTAATCTCCTGAAGCAGCACTACTTACTGACTGGGGACCAAGTGTTCAAAAGCCTGAGCCATTTCACATTCAAACTACCACACCAACCAAGAAGCAGAACACACAAGCCAGCAGCAGGGGTAGGTGTCACCTTCAAAGGTGGACCCCTAGTGACCAACCCTCTTCCACCAACCAGCTGGGCCCTGTCTCCTAAAGGCTGTACAGCCTGGGAACAGAACGGAAAACTTAAGCCCATGGAAGACTTAGATTTAAATCGTAACAGCTAGAGGCAGATCATCTTAGAAGATTCTGGGTATGATCTACTTTTGGACTATTAAGAGAGTCTGAGAAAAACAATTTTTCAGAAGACACTACAATACCAAAGATAATAAGAGAAAAAACTGCCTGTGGGCTAGCAATAATTTAATACATGGTTTCCAGGTAATATTAAGTCTTAAGCAAAATATTCATATGGCCAAAAAAACAATAGCCACGGTTTGAACACCTAGGAACAGCTGCTGCAGGGCATCATGGGCTCTCTGCAGCCTCTCAAATGCAGACGGGCATGGCCTTGAGGTCTGCAGAACCAAGAATAATATTTCAAGCCAATTTCCCCTGCACTCTTCCCTCCTGCTGCTCTGATCACTCCAGCACAATTGTTCCAATTCAGGCTTGATATTTGCTGAAGCTTACTTATCCCCCATGGCTTGAAACCAAATTACAGAAGGATAGCATAGCTCCGCTCCATGCTAGTTTGGACAGGTACAAATATTTGAAAGGTCCCTTTGTATGTCTATTCCGTACACATGGAAGGGATGCGAGCTAGTGGGGCTTGGAAATATCAATGAATACAATTGTCTGTCCGCCCAAAGGACTTGCTTCCCAGGCATGTTGAGAAGTGGAGAGGTGCTCTGTGACTTATCAGCAAAAGGAGTGTCCATGGCAACCGGCCCTAGGTTTCCTTGGAGATAGTGTGGATTGGCTCGAAGCCAGTGCAGGAAGTACATTGGAATGGGGTCCAGGAAAGAACAATGACACACTCTTTGCATGGAGACAGATTGTGTCAGACACGTGAATCACACGGTAACTGGGTGTGAGCTCCATTTCCACAGATCATGCGGCACACACACCGATGTTGAAGGTCCTACAAATGAAGCTCTTTCTTGGCTTTAATCTCAGTGAGACCAAACTTAATGATAAAGCTGTGCCACTAATGTGTTGTGGAGGTCACCTTAGAGTTGCCATTGACCAATTTACATAAGAATTTTCAAATAATGCCAAAGAGAAACACACAGCCAGCATATTAAATAAAAACCCACCATTGTCCTCTTGCTATCAATGCTTATAATTCAGTCTAGTTCTTACACTTTTCATTCTTATGTCTCATTTTCTGGTTTTCGCTTTGTACAACTTCTTCAGTTTGTATAATAACAGCTAATGTGCACCAACATTGGAACCTCCCTTCTTATTCTGCATACCCATGGAGAACTGTGTGTTAGTAAAGTTTGTATTTTGAAAAACTAGCCTCTGATGGAGCAGGTGCTGTGTGTGAGCTCTGCCTAGCATTACAACTGAAGTTCAGCATGCTCTTACTATGTTCTGAAATAAATGAAAGGAAGGATGCCTTCAGGGACGTTCACAGTCACGATGGAAGAATATTAAAGACTGAATTGGAAATGTCGACGTTAAGAACCAGGAGATTGACATTGGAGACTAGAGCAGGCTGCTGTGAATCTAGATGGATCACTTCTCTTTTGAGGAGAAGGAAACAACAAAAGCTCCATGCATGAGTTGTGATGAACCCATATGCAGCCATGAGAAGGACCACACAGATGCTGTGTGGAACACCAGAGGCGGGTTCAACAGCGTTGTGCCAAATGGGAAGACCAGGGACAAAAGGTCAGCTGCCTAAGTGGTTTCGTTTATACAAAAATGCCAAATAGTGATAATCAAGAAAAAGAACTAGAGATAGTTGGCCAGGGGTGAGGACAGGACTCATGATCATGAGAGGGACGTGCTCATATGGTGTATTATTAAGACACGTTTGTACTCCGTGGTGTAAAGAGGAGAAAAACAAGGTTGGAGGAGGAGAGCAAGGTTGATATCCGCAGCAACTAACTTGACTGAACCTTTCAACAAATGCCTGATGCTAGACATCCACAGAAGAACGAGAGAAGCACAAACATCATTGGTCTCAAAAACATGGCTGACCCCTAACCAGGGGGGCAGGATTCGAAGCCCCATGCTGCCACTCTATAATCTGCCCGCTGGAGGTGAGGAAGGAGACAGATGTTTGGGATGTTAATCAATTGTCTTCTCAGATTGCCAGATCTCTGAGTAGAGAACAGTATAAAGATTCAGTTCCTGTTTTTTGTATTTGGTTTTTGCCTATGTGTTAGGTGGAATGGACCTTGGCTATAGCACCAGAACCCAAGAAGACTTTGGGTGACGGGAGTCTTCTGTACTATGTCTGTGTTGATGGTCATCTGGCTGTGCCAACATTTCTCTAACCTCATTGAGTTTTATACTGAACACTGGCAGCCTAAGTTGCTCAGAAAATATATGTTAATAAAGCTGCTTTTCCAAAGTTCAGAATCCTGGGTGGGAGAGATGGCTTACAAGTGAGGATATGTGCTGTAAAAAGCCTAATAAACAGCCTGAGTTCCATCCCCAAGCCGACTTTAAAAAACAAACAGATGCTGTGTTCTATATCTCTAATTCTAATGTTCCTGCAGTGAGAAGGGAGGGAGGTGGATACAGAGAAGCTGGCCTGGGCTGTGCTACATAGCAGGACAAAGACGAGAGCCCCTGCCTCAAAACACAGTGGAAGGAGAGAACTGACTCCTGAAAAGGTGCCCTCTGACTTTCTCATGTGTGCAAAGCATACACAGTTGTGCCCACAACACACACACACACACACACACACACACACACACACACACACACCTAGAAGTGGTCGGTTGGAATTGCTTCTTTGGTCTGTCAGTAGTGTCCTGTCGGGGTGAACCAGAAATTTGTTCATGTCTCCCCAAGGGGAAAAAAAATACAACCCCCTTCCCAGAGAAAGATAAGGATCAGTTCATGCTCACCTCTCAGAAACAATGCTCTCGGACAGCCTTGCTGTCCCGTGGCTGTTTGATCACCACCTCTCTGTCAGAACACAGTCTGAAGGCACCTGGATTGCCTGGGGACATTTCCCGTTAGTCTACTACTGTAATGGATGACCTCGTGTTAATAGGAACTGCAGGTGAGAAGAAAACTCTCTGACACTCGGGTAGAGCCCTGTGATGCAGGGGGAGAGGAAGTTCCCCTCGAAGCTGGAGCTGTCCTGGCAGTGAAGGGTTTGTAGAGTTCGGCTATGTGCAGCAAGTGTCATGTGGTGAGAATCTGGCCACATCATCGTTCCTTCCCTCACTTCAATCACTCAGCAGCTAGAGACGCACAGTCCCCACCACACCTTTTCGGTACATTCCAAATTGCAGAACAGTGCGCCTGTCTCCTTACTGGGCTAGCGGGGAGGGATTCCAGCTCTGAGCAGGACCCACAGCAATGCAGGCTAGTCCTGCTACTTAGCCAGGACTTCCGGCAATCCTTGCACGTGGCAGATTCTGTGATCTCCCTATAGAAACCAGGTGGCTTGGCTGCGGGGGGAGGGTGCAGGGGGGAGGGTGCAGGGGTGTGTGTGTGAGGGGAGGCAGCTACTAGGTAGCTGCATCACTGAAAAGCCCACTCAGGGATGGGTGACTACTCACAAAAGCTACTTCACTGAGGGGTTCTGCACAACTCACAGTCAGCTCCTTGGAATAATCTCTCTCCCCAAGCCCTAGTGACAGTTGATTGCTAACATCGCCTTGAAGAGGGGTTGAGAGTTTCCAGAGCTCTCTGAGCCCACCGTTTCCCTCATACTCATAGGAGCCAGTGTCTCAATCTCAAGGACGTGGCTACCCAACAGAGGGATGGAGCATTAGTCCACAAGGCTTTAGCAAAAGCCACCCAACATCCAGACACCACTGATGCTGCTCTCTGATGTGGTTTGAGGCTATCCTGCCATTCTCTTGCTGTTTCAGTGCTCAGACTGGACAACTAACTAGAGCTATTGGGCGCGTCTATCCCCCTGTCTTTGGAGAGTGAGGTTGTATTGTATTGGGAGAAAATGAAAAGCAGGGGCTGGGGAAAGGAATTGCTCCCCCAGTGCTTGCTCCGTAAACACAATGACCTGAGTTCAGATCCCCAGAACCCATGTAAAAAGCCAGGTGTGGGGGTATAATCCTAGCATGGGGGAGCTAGAAATAGGATTCCTGGGGTTTGTTGGCCTAGCTGAATTGGTGAGTTCCAGGTCCAGTGAGAAAAAACATCTCAAAAATTAAGGCCAAGGGTCAGCAAAATGGCTCCGCAGGTAAAGGTGCTTTGCTGTGCAAGCCTGATGACCCAGCATTTATCTCTGGAAGCCACATAAAGGTGGAAGAGAGAACTGATTCTTCAAAACTGTCCTCCAACACCCACACATGTGTATATGTGCCCTCCTACATCATATACATACACACAATGATAATAAATAATGATGATGATGAAATTGTTTAAAAACTGAGGTGGAGAACAACCGAGAAAGTCACTCGACGTTGACCTCTTTGACCTCTGGCTTCTACACCCACAGACACATATTGGTGCACACATCCACAAATACATGTACATGTGCATGTTCATACATGCATAGGTACAATATATCCATACACAAAGAAAGGGAAGAAAGAAGAAAATTAATGAACTCTCTGTCAAAGTAAAGGAAGAGAAAACATAACGGGATACAATCCCAAAAGAAGAAGGAAGTGCTGGTAGGAATATGTCTCCAAAACACAAAGATCCTTTAATAGTTGAAAAAAAAAAACACTTTCATCATCAGTCACTGTATTAATATACTAAATGAGAGAAGCTTTTCCTGGTGTTATGGGGTTTCTCTTGTAGGTGATTTTGCCCTCATAGGTCTGACTCCAGTTTTCTTTAAAATTAAACACTATGCTAGTTACCCCTCCCCTGACACTTTGTCCTCCATGGGGGGGGGGGCTTGCGTTGCAGTCTGATGGCTTTCCTCACTTCTCCTTCGTGGATGGCTTGTGGGAATGAAGCTTGGTGAGAGGAGGCAGCAGAGTTCAGTGAACAAGCCTAGAAATGACTTCTAAGCACCTGAGTGCAAAGCATACAGAAGTCAGGGGATGTGAACCACTGACTGCATGAGCAAGGGCCACCAAGGGAACTAAGCAAATTTCTCAGAAAGTGTGTCCAGAGCACAGAACTGTTCTAGAAGAAGGTTAGGCAAAATCCATTTCTGTGAACCTGGAAGGAAGTCTACGAGACTATAGAGAGATTCATGATCACAGCAATTATTGATCAAGCACTGTCAGTACTGTGGACTGAACACTGGCCATTCCCATGGACTCTGCTGCATGAAGTGGAAGGGCATTCAACACACTCATGGAGATGAGTGTAGTAGTACCAGAACTAATACATATGATGAGAAAGATCAAGATACTATGGGAGCAATGATGGTGTACTTCTTTTGTAGATAGAGCCCAGAAAACAAGTTATCTGGGCTGAGGCCTGCATGATGATTCAAAGCCATTCAGGTAGAGAGCAAGGAAAGGAATAATCCTGCTAGATGAAGTAGCTGGCTAGTAGATGAGAACTGGGGAGTAGCTTGGTTTAATTAATGATATTCATGATATGAGGCACAGTGAGTCACAGGCTGAACCACAAGGCCTTGTTTGCCCAAAGAACACCCATTTCCAATCTTAACTAGATTATCCGCATGTGGAGCAAGAGTGATCTTGTTTCAGTAAGATGGCTCTCGGGATGTGTGAGATTTCAGGAGGGGCATGAACAAAGGAAGGGAGACCCTTTAGGGCACTGCTGTGGCAGCTGAGTTGACAGACCAGGAGGTGTAGATGTAACCAACCGTCTTATTGAATAAGAAACACAGAACCAATGCAAAGAAAGCCAAGAGATCAGAGCTAAGAGCCTTACCCGCATGCTGCAGCTAGCCTCTTCAGCCAAGAGACCTCTCCGAAAGAGACCTACTTTCTGTCTCTTTGTCTTTATATAGACTTTCTGTTCTGCCTTCTCATTGGTTGTAAACCCAACCACGTGACTGCCTCGTCACTGCCTGTCTGTACAGACCTCCAGACACACATTGGAGTGTGTGTCTCCAATGCTGGCTATATCCTTGAACACACAGAGACCTACCTAGCTCTGCCTACCAAGTGCTGGGATTAAAGCCGTGCGCCACGAACGCCCAGCTCTGCTATGGCTTGCTATTAGCTCTGACCCCCAGGCAACTTTGTAGCTAGAGTTTTCCTGCCTGGCCCACCTCAGGACAAATCTCTCTCACCTGCCAGACCCACAGCCGCTCAGACTCGACCAAGTAAACACAGAGACTTATATTGGTTACAAACTGCATGGCCGTGGCAGGCTTCTGCTGTGGGATGGTCTGTATGTCAAGTGTGTTGCTGATTGGTCAGTAAATAAATCACTGATTGGCCATTGGCTAGGCAGGAAGTATAGGCGGGACAAGGAAAAGAATTCTGGGAAGTGGAAGGCTGAGAGAGAGACACAGCCAGCCGCCATCAGGACAAGGAAGATGTAAGGTACCGGTAAGCCACAAGCCATGTGGCAAAGTAAAGATTAATAGAAATGGGCTAAATATAAGAGTAAGAGCTAGACAATGACAGGCCTGAGCTAATGGCCAAGCAGTTTAAATAATATAAGAGTTTGTGTGTTTATTTTGTAAGTGGGCTCTGGAACTGGCGGGACTTGGTGGCGGGAGCTGGAGAGAGATTCTCCAGCTACAAATGGCGTCCAACGTGGTGGCAAGAGTTTCCACCTAAAAACTTAAAAAAAAGATTCTAAAACGGAACTAAAAACAGCTTCCTAATTGTCTCTCTCAAATAAGCGGCAGCTGCCGGTTTGAGCTACTGGCGGGTTCCTAGTGTGCGCTCTCGACCTGCAGTATGGTGGGAATGAGGCCTCTGCAAGTAACACATTAAACTGTGTGGTGAATTTAGCCTTTGCTAGTACAAAACAAAAAAAAAAGAGGTTTCTGGGCTACACGCTACTTTGGTAAAACTGTAGACCCACTATTTCTGAGAGTTATGGCTCCCAGAGCTGGCGGAAAGCGGACCGCCGCCATGTTGGGAAGCTGAAGTGGGCGGAGCCAGCAGCCACTGCGCCATTTCAGGCTTAAAAGGCTACAGTTTAAAGCAATAGGCTCACGCTAATATAAAAAAATAAGCCACATAAAGATGGCTACCACACAAAGAATCTGGATTATGTTCTCTTTGATATTCGTAACTGCAGAAAAACGTTTGATTGTAAAAGCTGTTGAGTTATGCCAAAATGTATATTTTAAAGGTACCTTGACTTCAAAATTTGGATATAAGGATATGTTGCTTTGGAAAAGAGTCTCTGCTTTTGTTTCCACAGAAAGCCAGAGACTATGGATTTGTTCCAGATTAAGATACATCAGGTTTGACAAGCCAAGACCCCCTGAAAGGTCTCCAATGACACCATGGCCCAGATGATTCAACATCCAGAATGGTTTCAAGTTAACTGGCTCAGACGATACAGCCTCACGGACTACTCCATGATCCTAAAATTTTCTTTCTGTCTCCAGAAGATACAGCGCCCCCCTCCAGCAGGAAGTAGTAAGAGAAGCTACGCCCAAATTCCCAAATATACCAAGCTGGCTTTAGAGATGGAATTGGCTCACTCCCCCTCTAAACCCAGACATATTGCTCAAAAAAAAAAAAAAAATGGTTAAGAGATTCTTGTGTCCCAAATCAGAAGAGCCCTCTGGTGTGGGACAGAGAAAAAACCAATATTTTTATTTAAAGCAGGTTGATTATAAATACAATCTCTTTCTAAAGAAAAAAAAAGGGGATAGTTTAGATATGATAGGATGAAAGGGTAGATTAATGAAACTACTTTTAAAGAGTAACAACTTGTTTAAAATGTTTTACATTGCTATAGATTTTAGTTTATTGATACAAATTTAAACTTAATTTTGTTATACTGTATATATATTTCTATTCTTGTTTGAGGTATTATGTTTATGTAACTCATTTAAAATTATAATGGATAATTAAAAAATAGATTAATAATTAGTCATCTATGATAATCATATTTGTAGCCATGTTAGTTAAGTCTTCTAGGTATACATAGTTATATTTCAGATAGATAGGTAGTCTTCAAACACTTCAAAGACCTACAGAATATGGCATTTAAAATGTTTTAAAAGTTTAGACTTTTTGGACAGTGAGACATGTCTGCTCCTGACAGCACCGGTTTACTTCAGAGAGGAGGATGGGCATCGAAGACACTCCATATGGAGTTTATCTTCACCTTGACAAAAATAGCCATTTGGGCAAGAAACTGTTCTTGCCTGGACTGCTTGATCAACTGGACATGCAGGACCCATAGAAAGGTAACCACTGAACTTTGCTTGACAAAATGGTCCTTCAGGTTCCTGCTTTGCAGAGAAAACTGCCAGACATTCTACAAGACACAGAGAAAAGTGAATAAGAGACTCTAGGCCTGTGGGCTGAAGACAGATGCCCCAACTTTACAAGAGAACTTTGAATGACTGTCCAGGCTGCCAGCTGTCTCTGTCTACCCTACAAGACTCCTAAAAGTTGCTTATATCCTTCTCCATTTCTCAGGTAGTAGTATATCCTTCTGAGGTCTTTGATGTGGTTAAAGACTAGATACTTACAATTTTCCTTAGTTATAATAAAAGATAAGTTAGATATAAAACCTTAAACTTACAAATATAAGATAGATAGGATCTCTTCTTTAATATTGTAACTGTAATTCTTGCTTGATAATTGTTTTGTTATATGTAATTTTACTATGTTAAAGTTAAAACCTTCCTTTTTAAGAAAAGAAAAGGGGAAGTGCTGTGGGATGGTCTGTATGTCAAGTGTGTTGCTGATTGGTCAGTAAATAAATCACTGATTGGCCATTGGCTAGGCAGGAAGTATAGGCGGGACAAGGAAAAGAATTCTGGGAAGTGGAAGGCTGAGAGAGAGACACAGCCAGCCGCCATCAGGACAAGGAAGATGTAAGGTACCGGTAAGCCACAAGCCATGTGGCAAAGTAAAGATTAATAGAAATGGGCTAAATATAAGAGTAAGAGCTAGACAATGACAGGCCTGAGCTAATGGCCAAGCAGTTTAAATAATATAAGAGTTTGTGTGTTTATTTTGTAAGTGGGCTCTGGAACTGGCGGGACTTGGTGGCGGGAGCTGGAGAGAGATTCTCCAGCTACAGGCTTCTTGCTAACTGTTCTTACAGCTTAAATTAATCCATTTCTATAAATCTATACCTTGCCACGTGGCTTGTGGCTTACCGGTACTTTACATCTTCCTTGGCCTGACGGCGGTGGCTGGCAGTGTCTCTCTCACTCAGCTTCCTGTTCTCTCAATTCTCCTCTCTGTTAGTCCTGCCTATACTTCCTGCCTGGCCACTGGCCAATCAATTTATTTATTGACCAATCAGCAACACATTTGACATACAGACCATCCCACAGCACAACTTTATTTATTAACATACAAATAAAATCACATTTCAGTACAAATAAAATATCACCATAAGGAGGGCTCATATTGGAGTAGATGAAAGAGAATGATTTGGGACATTTTGAGGAGGTGGAATGAAGAGGATTTCATGACAAAGTGAATGTCAGTGATGAGGAAGGAAAATGGCTACCAGATGGCTTGCGTTCCCAGAGGAATAAAAGTGGCACATAGCAAAATGGGGCAAGCAAAGGGGAAAGAGAGGGATGAGCTGGAAAAGCCGAGGAGAGCGGGATGCTGACAGCAGGATGAGAGTTCCAGTCAGGCATGTTATATATGAAGGGTCACGGGCAAGCCAAAGATAGCTCTCCTAGGGCAGGTAGGTTTGGAACTGGAGCACAGTGGGGAATTTGCAATGAGTAACAAATCCTAAAATAGCTAGGATGGGATATTTAAATAATGAAGAACAAGGAAAACTCTATTTAGAAAGAAAGGAGACTCGATGTGTGACATTTAGTAGGGGCAGAATTTTGGGTTCTGTGCTCTGGAAGTCCAGGAGAACTGAGCAGCGATCAGATGAATGCAATGCTAGCAACCGACATTGGCAGGAGGTGGGGGGCACACCCAGCTACATCTGAAACTAAGGTTTGGGCAGATCTCAGCTGCGCAGATATTTCAGTACACCTGTGGTCAAATTCCTCTCCGTAGGCCTGGAGCTGTAGCTGTACGGGTGGTCACAGTATAGCGAGTGCTTTGGTGTGTATTTTGTTTTGTTTTGTTTTTCTCACAGAAAAGAAGGGCCGGGCGGTGGTGGCACATGCCTTTAATTCCAGCACTTGGGAGGCAGAGGCAGGCAGATCTCTGTGAGTTTGAGGCCAGCCTGGGCTACAGAGTGAGTTCCAGGACAGGCTCCAAAGCTACACAGAGAAACTCTGTCTCGAAAAACAAACAAACAAATAAATAAATAAATAAATAAATAAATAAATAAATAAATAAATAAAATTAAATTAAAAAATAAAGCTCTGACAAAATGGCGTCATGGTCAATCACAGCCATTCACTTTTGCTATAGAAGGGATAATTTTGTAAGAGAAAAGTTACAATCTCACATGTGCACGAGATGCCCTAAGTCCTTGATATCTGCCCCATACACACAAACAGAGGTTTTTACTCTATCCAAATACAGGAAGAATTAGCCTCACAGAAAGAATGAATACTCAGCAAAGTATCTTACTATTCTCTCTCTCTCTCTTTCTCTCTCTCTTTCTCTCTCTCTCTCTCTCTCTCTCTCTCACTCACTCTCGTGTGTGTGTGTGTGTGTGTGTGTGTGTGTGTGTGTGTGTGTAAGAGCTGAACAGTTGTGTAATACTCAAATCTGTCTAGCCAAAGTAATATTATCCCCTAATACAATAACCGTTCATAGAGTGGGGCATTATTCCAGAATCTCTCTTGGTTAACCACACATATGAAGGATTAGGCCACTCAGATCTAACGCCATGTCTTTAGACTCTCCAGAAGAATTTGCATAATGCAAGCCTGCTCCGTTGGTACGCTGGTAAATACTTGACAGTCTCCTCTCTCTCTGAAAGGGAAAAACACTTGGGTTTTAGCATTTGCCAATTTCCATGGTGTAAAACTCCCACTGTGGCTGATTCCAAGCTACTGAGGGTTTCACACATGGCTTATAAAATTTCTGAAAATTTGACATTCCAGCCAGTGTGAGCTAGTTCTAATATATTGCCACAAATAAATTTCCAAGTGACCAGTGAATTAATGGTAGTATATTCTAATCCCAGGAAAGCCAATCTGCATAAGACATAAACATCCCCTTAGAGCAGTGGTTCTCAACCTTCCTAATATTGGGACTCTTTAATACAGTTCCTCACGTTGTGATGACCCCCAACAGTAAAATTATTTTCATTGCTACTTCATATCTGTAATTTTGCTACTGTAATCATAATGTAAATATCTGCGTTTTCTGATGGTGTTAGGTGACCCTGTGAAAGAATCGTTCCACTCCTGAAGGGGTCAGGACCCACAGGTTGAGAACTACTGCCTTAGACTGACTTGCAGTCAAACAACCTATTTTCAACCTGGATGCCACAATGGCCCAATGACTTGAAAAGCTAGTCTATTCTGATTAACACATTATTTGTAGTTGGTAAAATAATAACATTCTCATTATAAACATTGGAAAATAGACAATGATTTTCTCTAGAATCCCAGTGTCCATTGAGAATTACTTTGAAAATCTCTGACAGGAATTGGGAAATCCCATACAAGTGTTCTGATCTGCCCCATATTTTGTAAGCCTATGTCACCAGCACTCCTTGTTTGAGGGACAAAGACCTTTGTTTTCTGTGGAAGATAGCCCTGCACAGCTGGACAGAAGTGATGTGGAGAAGGTGTTCCCCCACTGGCTCTCCTAGTCTCCTCATTCTCATGAAAACACATTTAAAAGAAGCTCTTCAGTGCATGGGCTGTGGACTTGGTACCTCACAGATGTCAGTTCAAACCCACATGAGTACGGTTATGTTAGTTAACATTTAAGATCTTCTTCACTCAGTTTAAACAAATGTCATTTTGGGGACACGATGGTCATCAAAACACAGTCTCCACCCACACAGAACTTAGAGATCAGTGAATGAAAGATGGTGTATTGCACACAAATTGACATAGAATTGTAAATTATAGTGCGAGACTTAAGTGAGAAATGAGTACACAGTTCCTATTAGGGTATGTTGCAGAACTGCAGCTTGGTTAGACTTATAAAAAAGGAGTGAAATTGACTGAGAGAAAGGGAGTGAATGCCCGCTCTGAGGAAGACTGTGGGCAGATGGCAACCCTGTGGAACCTCAGTGGGCTGTGCTGTGTGGTGCAGACTGAGTGCTAGGGCAAACAA